>NC_044397.1:33084794-33349014 GCF_006542625.1 Nomascus leucogenys | reverse complement strand
TGGGCGTGGTGGCAGGCACTTGTAGTCCCAGCTAATCGGGAGGCTGAGGCAGGACAATCAATTGAACCCGGGAGGCAGCGGTTGCAGTGAGCCAAGATTGGGCCACTGCACTCCAGCCTGGGCAACAGAGCGAGACTCTTTCTCAAGAGAAAAAAAATAAATAAGTGATATGGAAGACTAATGATACCCCAAAATCACCACGTAGGAAAATTAGCTTTCTCATTGTTTGAAGACAATCTTCAGAGTTTTTCTTGTCAGGGCAGAGCAGCCTTAAACCCTCGGTTGGGTTTCCTTTCATCCTGATTCATCTGCCTAATTCTTGGGAGGATTCCACTTTGAAAATGTAATTGACCATAGGCGAAACAAAGGCCATTGATGGCTTTGTGAGAGAGTGTGTGTATACAGTATTTGATGGGCTAATTTTACCGTGTTTTAATTACAACTCTGGATGGCATAATAAATTTGTGTTCAATTAGGCTCAAGTCATCAACTGCTGAATACATTATACTTTTTGTTAAATCAGCACAACTGATGTTATAAGCTTCGCTGTAATATCAAGCAAAGATGCTGTTGTCAGATGAACTTAGCCTCCCAATCCCTATTCAAACATGTATGATAGACATAGAATTGGTTAAATAAAGATAACAACTTTATCAAATATGAATGTGGACATAAAATCAAGCATGAAGCGTAGATCAAAGTCCACAACAGATATGTTGCTCTCTGCCTGCAGTCTGTAACTCTACAGAAATAGGGTGGTCATTCAGGCAAAACTCACTCTCCTGCTGAACAGGAGGAAGCAGAAAGGTTCAGGCTTGACACCACAACTTTGACCCATAGCGCAGCAGATATTTTGAATGAAGTGCAGATTAAATATTTAGCTTTTGGGCCGGGCATAGTGGCTCATGCCTGTAATCCAACACTTTAGGAGGCCAAGGTGGGTGGATCACGAGGTCGGGGATTGAAGACCATCCTGGTTAATACGGTGAAACCCGTTCCACTAAAAATACAAAAAATTAGCCAGGCATGGAGGCGGCGCTATAGTCCCAGCTACTCGGGAGGCTGAGGCAGGAGAATGGTGTGAACCTGGGAGGCAGAGCTTGCAGTGAGCTGAGATCACGCCGTGCACTCCACCCTGGGCGACAGAGCGAGACTCCATCTCAGAAAACAAAAAAAATTCTAGTTTTTTTTGTTGTTTTTGTTCTAGCTGGAAAAATAACCAAAATGGGGATTAAGAACTGGAGTGGACATCACTAGTGTTCACCAGTATCCCATTCTCCTCTCCTTCCTAGCACAGGGACGCCACATCCTTGCCAGGAGGCCAGTCCTGTGCAACTAGATCTGGCCAATGATATATAGTATAAGAAGTGTCATTAAAAAAGCAGAAAACAAACAAAAGAAGTGGCATGTGTCCTTTTGGGCTGAGGCACTGAACAGATGGCTCAATTCTCCAGTCTCTCTTCCTCCCTTGTCTTGATGATTGAGAAGGCTTCCATCAGCCTGGATCCTGAGTGACTGTGTGGAGGAAGCATATCCAGCCTTTCCTCCTGGCCCTGTCTACACGTGCTGGATATACATGATGAGTGAGAAATAAATCATTGTTGTATTAAGTCACTGAGATGTTGGAGTTATTTGTTTTTTTTGTTTGTTGTTTGTTCTGAGATGGAGTCTCACTCTGTCGCCCAGGCTGGAGTGCAGGGGCGCGATCTCGGCTCACTGCAAGCTCCGCCTCCTGGGTTCATGCCATTCTCCTGCCTCAGCTCCCGAGTAGCTGGGACTACAGGCACCCGCCACTACGCCCGGCTAATTTTTTGTATTTTTAATAGAGATGGGGTTTCACCATGTTAGCCAGGATGGTCTTGATCTCCTGACCTCGTGATCCGCCCGCCTCAGCCTCCCACAGTGCTGGGATTACAGGCGTGAGCCACCGCACCCGGCCGGAGTTATTTGTTAATGCACAAAGCTTCTCTTAATGACTAATATAAGAATTAAAAAATCACTGAGGCTGGGCACGATAGGCTCATGCTTGTAATCTCAGCACTTTGGGAAGCTGAGGCGGGAGGATTGCTTGAGCCAGGAGTTCAAGACTAGCCTGGGCAACATAGTGAGATCCATCTCTACAAAAAGTAAACAAAGAAAATTAGCCAGGTGTGGTGGTACCACCTGTAGTCCGAGCTACTCTGGAGGATGAGGTGGGAGGATCGCTTGAGCCCAGGAGGTTGAGAGCTCAGTGATCTGTGACATGCCCAGTGATCTGTGAGCATGTCACAGCAATAACAGGGTGACACCTTGTCTAAAAAAAATAATTGAAATATGATAAAATATGGTAAAACCCAAAGAGAACATCAGCTTGGGCCATCAATTTATTGTGTCTCTGATGAGAGAGCTTTAATGAAGCCAAGATAGTCTCTTGGAGGGCTTGGGGTCATTATTTTGGCCATTAATGGTTAATGTACACTAATATGCCACTGTGTCTTAGTCTGTCTCTTGGCACCTGGGCATAGTTTTGACCTGACTTTCCTAGGTCCTATGTTTATAAAATGAGCCTAGAACTTCATTCATTCATTCTATATTCTGAGCATCAGGGTATGTTAGGGACTGTACCAGGAGCTGAAGGGGGACTTATTGGAAGCTCATCACGTGGTAGGCATTGTGCCACAATATTTCATGCATTATCAGGCTTAATGCTCACCCCACTACACGTGGCGGGAGCCATCCTCATCCGCATTTTAGGGAATTGGAAGAAGGAAGGAACTTGTTCAAGGGGCACCTCCAGGGAGCTGCCAAAGCAGCATCTGAGCCTGAACTTTGGACCTGAGAACCTGCACTTTAGCCACCGCCCAGTGGTAGCAGGATGACCACTGCCAGCCACGCGTCTGAAATGCCAACCTGTTCTTGTCACTCCTCTAATCAAGCCCTTCAGAGACTCCCTACTGCTCTTGGGATAAAGTCCCATGTCTTCAGCCTGGCCTCAAGGCCCCTGCAAGCAGGTTCGTGCCTGCCTCGGCCACCCCACCCTGAACATAAAATCCTGCTCTTTTCTGTCTCAGTGGGTTGAAGGCTGTTTCCTTTGCTGTATTCACTGCCCCATCAGTGTGACATCTGTGTCTAGCTGTGAAACCTTTCCTCTTTCAGGAGCCAACTCCCAGGCTGCTGTCCCATCCATGTGGGTACCTGGGCTGCTGGGTGTTGAGAATCACCAGTGCCTGTCACATGATTCTGCCATGGGACTCACTGTGAGGCCATGGGCTCCTCTTTTCCAGGTAAAATTATTTGCGGGTCACCTGGGGAAGATACTCCAGACAGCCAGGAAGGTGCGAATTAAACCTCACAGAACACACAGGTTTTAAGAGGAGCTGAGCGGCAGGGCACGGAGGCTCCTGCCTTTAATTCCCAGCACTTTGAGAGGCCAAGGCAGGTGGGTCACCTGAGGTCAGGAGTTTGAGACCAGCCTGACCAACATGGTGAAACCCCGTCTCAACTAAAAATACAAAATTAGCAAGGTGTGGTGGCTCACGCCTGTAATCCTAGCTACTCCAGAGGCCGAGGCTTGCGAATCACTTGAACCAGGAGGTGGAGGTTGCAATGAGCTGAGATTGCGCTACTGTACTCCAGCCTGGTGATACAGCAAGACTCCATCTCAGAAAAAAAAGTGTCAGACTTTTAGTTATCACCACTTACCCCTCTCTTTCTCTTCTTTGGCGTCCACCCCTCCTGTAGCATTGGTGTGGTTCACCCCCAGCTGGACACCCACCTTGGACCAAGGTCCTTCAACGTTGTCTCCCGGGCTCTGCTTAGTGCTTGCTGCGTAGCAGGACTCAGAATATCCAAACACCTTTCACATAGGGTGACTCTGGCAGATCTGAAATGACAGACGGCCCCTTGGCGGGGCAGCCGCAAGTCCCAGCAATGCCAGCATTAGCTCCGAGAAGCAAAATTCATTCCTCAACAGCTCCCTGGAGATCCTTCTCCTATGAGCAGAGAGTTGTGACCGCCTGCAGCCGATTAGGCCCTTTTAATCCTAAATAGCAGGATTAGCACTCATGGTCCTTCATGGTTAAAGAGGACACAGCTGAAGGAAGAGCTGGAGAGAGCCGCCTCTTTCCGCCTAAACTCGGCCCAACTCCTGAATGTCGAGAGCCCGGATGCTCTGCAGGTGGTGTATTTATCTGAACAAAACCTCCACTTCCCAGGCCCACCCCAGGTACTTGATCGGAACCTGGAGGTGACATCTGTCATCTCAAAACGTTCCCCCCATGGCTGGGGTGATGCCCAGATTCCGGAACCAAAGACGAGAGCAGCACACATCCTCCTTTTCATCCCTATCTGCCTCCAACACCAAGGTGGTGGGTGTTTCCTGCGGGTCAGGAAGCTGCAACGTTCTCCCCAGATGTAGCCATCTCTCCCCAGGGCAGCTGTTCCCAATCCCGGCTGTGCATTTCAATCACAGACTCTTTAGGGTGGGGCCCATGCATCAGTGTTTTTATTAATTAATTAATTAATTTATTTATTTATTTTGATCCTGTTTCTGAAAGTGCTCACAGACAGCATGGGACACAGCTGTCATTCATTATTTGTTCATTTCATTCATTATTTGTTCATTTGGCAAACATTTTCTTTTTCTTTCTTTTCTTTTCTTTTTTTTTTTTTTTGAGATGGAGTTCTTGCTCTTGTTGCCCAGGCTGGACTGCAGTGGAGAAATCTCAGCTCACTGCAACCTCCGCCTCCCAGGCTCAAGTGATTCTCCTGCCTCAGCCTCCGGAGTAGCTGGGGTTACAGGAGCATGCCACCACACCCTGCAAATTTTTTGTATTTAGTAGAGACGGGGTTTCACCATGTTGGTCAGGCTGGTCTTGAAGTCCTGACCTCAGGTAATCTACTCACCTTGGTCTCCCAAATGCCGGGATTACAGGCCTGAGCCACCGTGCCCGGCCCGTTTTTGTTTGTTTGTTTGTTTTTTGAGATGGAGTTTTGCTCTTGTTGCCTAGCCTGGAGTGCAGTGGTGCGATCTCGGCTCACTGCAACCTCTGTCTCCCGGGTTCAAGCAATTTTCCTGCCTCAGCCTTCTGAGTAGCTAAGATTACAGGCATGCACCACCACACCTGGCTACTTTTTGTATTTTTAGTAGAGACGGGGTTTCACCATCTTGGCCAGGCTGGTCTCGAACTCCTGACCTCAGGTGGCAAACTTTCTGTTGACTAGGCACGGGGCTGGTGGCTGGGTGTTGAGAATCACCAGTGTCCATCACATGATTCTCCCACTGGACTCACTATGAGGCCATGGGCTCCTCCTCTCCAGGTAAAATTGCCGTCCCCAGCTGGGGAAGATGTTCCGCGCATCCCAGGAAGGTGTGAATTCAACCTCGCGGAACACGTAGCCTTTAAGAGGAGTTGAGTGGCTGGGTGCAGTGGCTCACGCCTGTAATCTCAGCACTTTGGGAGGCTGGGGCGGCAGGATTGCTGGAGTCTAAGAGAGTTTGTGACCAGTCTGGGCAACATAGTAAGACCCTGTCTTTACAAAGTATCAAAATAAGTTAGACAGACGTGGTGGTGAATGCCTGTATTCCCAGCTACTCAGGGGGCTGAGGTGGGAGCATCGCTTGAGCCAGGAGGTCGAGGCTGCAGTGAGCTGTGATCGTACCACTGCACTCCAGCCTGGGTGACAGAGGGAGACCCTGTCTCAAAAAAATAAAAATAAAAACAAACAAAAAAAGATGAGCTGAGTGTAGGGTGGTTTGCTAGACTTAAAAATTAAATGTCAGACTTGTAGCTGTCACCACTTAGCCCTCTTTCTCTTCTTTCTTTCTGCCTCTTTAAAGTTTTTTTTTTTTTTTGAGAAGAGTCTCACTCTGTCGCTCAGGCTGGAGTGCAGTGGTGCAATCTTGGCTCACTGAAAGCTCCGCCTCCCGGGTTCACGCCATTCTCCTGCCTCAGCCTCTCCAAGTAGCTGGTACTACAGGCACCCGCCACCACACCCAGCTAATTTTTTGTATCTTTAGTAGAGATGGGGTTTCACTGTGTTAGCCAGGATGGTCTTGATCTCCTGACCTCGTGATCTGCCCGCCTTGGCCTCCCAAAGTGCTGGAATTACAGGTGTGAGCCACCGCGCCCGGCCGTTGTTTTTTTCTTTTTGTGACTACAGAGACCGTTTTAGTGTTAGCAGCATCATTTCTTATTCTGTTTTCTTTCCAACAATAAAACCCTTCTTGGAGTCTCCATTTATGAAGATACCCGAAGTTCTTTATACTCTGACAGCTTAAGTCAAATATTTTAAAACTGGTCACAGGGCCAGGCGTGGTGGCTCACACCTGTAATCCCAGCACTTTGGGAAGCCAAGGCTGGTGGATCACTTGAAGTCAGGAGTTTGAGACCAGCCTGGCCAACATGACGAAACCCCATCTCTACTACAAATACAAAATTTAGCCGAGCATGGTGGTGTGCACCTGTAATTCCAGCTACTCGGGAGGCCGAGGCAGGAGAATTGCTTGAACCCAGGAGATGGAGGTTGCAGTGAGCCAAGATCGTGCCACTGCAATTCAGTCTGGCCGACAGAGCAAGACTTGTCTCCAAAATAATAAAATAAAATAAAATAAAATAAAATAAAATAAAATAAAATAATAAAATAATAAAACAAATAAAACTGGTCACAGGAAAAGCAGTAAATCCACGACTGGACTTAAGACCAAACAAAGAACAACTTAAAAATCTCACATCAAAGTAATAATAGTAATTCGAGTGACTCATTAGAGTTCAAGATGCCTAATCATAATGGGTAAGTATTTTAATAAGAAGGGAGAGGAAGAGGAGAAACAAAAATGTTTGTTTTTTCTTCCTTTGAGTCAGTGTTTTTCTCTTTATTTGAATCTCATCATTGTGATTTTAGATGATTAGCTCTTGGAGTGAAAGTTCTGGGGCATTCTGGTTTTGATGAATGAATGCGGTCAGAGCATGTACTTGGAGAGGCAGAAGCTGAACGAAAATAAACACCCTTGTAAACAATCATTCGGTGTGTTTGAGTCGTGTCAAGAAAGCCTCCCACTCCCTTTTCTTGCTAGCACCCTACCTTGTTTTTGGGCCTATAGAGAGTGCCCTTCACATAACTAACACTATCTTAGAAAATCCGCTCCATTTTATATTTCTTTCTCTTTTTTTGAGACGGGGGTCTCACTCTGTCGCCCAGGCTGGACCACAGTGCTGTGATCTCGGCTACTTTGTTGTGAAATACTTAGCCTATAACATTTACGTATTGGCCAGGTGCAGTGGCTCATGCCTGTAATCCCAGCACTTTGGGAGGTCGAGGTGGGTGGATCACTTGAGGTCAGGAGTTCGAGACCAGCCTGGCCAACATGGTGAAACCTCATCTCTACTACAAATACAAAAATAGCTGGGTGTGGTAGCGGGTGCCTGTAATCCCAGCTACTTGGGAGGCTGAGGCAGGAAAATTGCTTGAACCCAGGGGGCGGATCTTGCAATGAGCCGAGATCACATCACTGTGCTCCAGCCTGAGCAACAGAGCAAGACTCCATCTCAAAACAGAACAGAACAGAACAGAATGAAACAAAACATTTATGTGTAAATTAAGTACACTCTTATGCCTGGTTTATAACATTAACTTGAGAAATGGCTTGAGCCTGTGTGCCTGCAAGCTTGGCCATGATTGTGTCTCTGCACTCCAGCCTGGGTGACAGAGCGAGACCCTGTCTCTAAAAAAATTAAATAATTACAATTTAAATAACGATAAAAACCAAAACCCTCCAAGAACGCAACATTGAAAACAGGTAAAGGTGGAATTATTCAGGTAACAGTGAAGATGGGCAGCTTGGAGCACTCCCCCCACCCCGGCACCACACCCCTACTGAAACTCCCCCTGGGCCACCACAAGGTCCCTACGGTGACTCTGCTAGAGTTCCATAGGGGGCAGTTTGGAAATCAGTGGTTTTCCCATTGCTCCCATTTTATAGCTGAAGAAGCAGTCCAAGGGAGAGGAAGGGGTTTCTCAAGATCACGGCGGGTATGGGCTAGTGGCTTGTCTCCAGGCGGCTGTTGCTCAAATGCAGGTGTTATATTGGGAGGTGAAGGTGCAGTGTGAACACCCTCACATGACCGGTTCTGTGCCTGGCAGACTGTTGTCCCTAGCAGGGGGACCTGATGGACAGGTGGGCTGTGATAGGGACCAATGCCACCAGGGCTGGTAGAAAAGATGGCTTTTTCCTTTCCCTCACTCCATTCTCAGCGTCCTTAATGTGTGTGCACACCTGCATTTATGTCCAAACTCATAGGACAGATTGTCATCGTTTTTTCGGTTTTTTTTTGTTTTTTTTTTTTTTTTTTTTTGAGATGGATTCTCACTCTGTTACCCAGGCTGGAGTGTAGTGGTGCAATCTCGGCTCACTGCAACCTCCGCCTCCCGGGTTCAAGCAATTCTCTGCCTCAGCCTCCCAAGTAGCTGGGATTACAGGTGCTCGCCACTAGGCCCAGCTAATTTTTGTATTATTATTATTTTTTTTTAGTAGAGATGGGGTTTCATCATCTTGGCCAGGCTGGTCTTGAACTCCTGACCTTGTGATTCACCCACCTCAGCCTCCCAAAGTGCCAGGATTACAGGTGTGCGCTATCGCGCCTGGCGTTTTTTTTTTTTTTTTTTTTTTCTTTTAAGAGAAAGAATCTTGCTCTATCGCCCGGGCTGGAGGCTGGAGTGCAGTGATGCAATCATAGCTCACTGCAGCCTTGACCTCTCGGGCTCAAGCAGTCCTACCACCGCAGCTTCCTGAGTAGCTGGGACTACAGGCACACACCACCACATCTGGCTAATATTTGTAGACACGGGGTCTTCCTATGTTGCTCAGGCTGGTCTCGAACTCCCCGCCTCAAGGATCCACCTGCCTCGGCCTCCCAAAGTGCTGGGATTACAGATGTGAGCCACCATGCCCGGCCTGGGTTTTTTTAAAAGCCTAATGAGAAAGTGTTCAAAGGATGTCATTATCTTTTCCCTCCCTGGCGGAGTCAGAGCACCAGGCTGGGCTCCTGCACATCTCCTGCCACAAGCTAATTTAGCTGTGATTTGTAGAGAGCGTTTATGGTTTAATAAAGTGACTTTCCAGTCGCTGTGTTTATCACAACTCAAGCAAGGAGTCTCACTGGGAAAGCATCTGGTGCCGATTATTATTAAAATAAAAAACATTTTCGTGAGCTATTGTGACAAGCTCCTTCAGAGTGACTCAACCTCCCCAATCCCGAATGGAAGAGATGAGTTGAGAAAGCTCACAGAGCGGGAGGCTGAAGCCCAGAGCGGGGCTCTGTCGGCAAGGGTCTCGCTGGGGCAGGGGAGCAGGGAGGACAGGACCCCGGAGCCAACACACAGGGACCTGAGCAAGGAACTTTGCGTCTCTGGGTGGTGACTCGGGGATGACCCCACGTGCCACCTCCTTAGGCCACAGAAACAACACCACTGTCATGGCTGGTGTGGACTCCTGAGCACACTGTTTGCAGAGAATGTGGGAAATGACTTTGGTTTACTTTTGTGAGCTCTAGCAGACCACAGTAGCCCTGCCCACTGTGGTTTTTGGGTGTAGGTTCCGTTCCAGCAAATAAGGACCCACAACTCTGGAAATCAGACATTTCTTTTTTTCTTATGTCCAGCAACTACAGAAGAAAATTATAAATTAATTTCTCCCTTCTCTCCCCTCCCCTCCCCTCACCTTCCAAGATAGGATCTCATTCTTTCACCTAGGCTGGAGTGCAGTGGTGCAATCAATAGCTCACTGCAGCCTTGGCCTCCAGAGCTTATGTGATCCTCCCACCTCAGCCTCCCAAATAGCGGGGACTACAGCTGTGTGCCACCGTGCCCACCTAATTTTTTTTTTTTTTTGGTAGAGATAGATCTCACTGTGTTGCCCAGGCTGGGCTCAAACTCCTTGCCTCAAGCGATCCTCCCACTTTAGCCTCCCAAAGTCTGGGATTATAGGTTTGAGCCACTGTGCCTGGCCAAAGGTATTCTTAAAGATGAAGACACTAACTCAGACCCAAGACTTATTGGAGGATGCCCAGAATGCTCAGGCCCGAAGAATATTTTCCCAAGATCTAAGTTAGGAAATTACTTGAAAGGGCAGGCGCGGTGGCTCACGCCTATAATCCCAGCGCTTTGGGAGGCTGAGGCTGGTGGATCACGAGGTCAAGAGATCGAGACCATCCTGGCCGACATGGTGAAACCCCGTCTCTACTAAAAATACAAAAATTAGCTGGCATAATGGCACGTGCCTGTAGTCCCAGCTACTCAGGAGGCTAAGGCAAGAGAATCGCTTGAACCCGGAGGTGGAGGTTGCAGTGAGCTGAGATTGCACCACTGCCCTCCAGCCTGGCAACAGAGTGAGACTCACTCCATCTCAAAAAAAAAGAGAAAAGACTTGAAAAATAATACTAAATGTTGAAGACAGCAAGTTTTCCAGGTCCCTGAAGAACCCAAAGTTATTGTTGAAAATAAAGTAAAATAAATAAAAATAGAACGTGGCCACATTTTACAAAGGTAGAATATATCTAACACGTGATAAATGTATGATCCCTTTATCTAGAATACATCTAAAAGAGACTATTTTATATGGAATCAATATAAAAAATTATGACCACGTCAGGGCATAGTGGCTCATGCTGGTAATCCCAGCACTTTGGGAGGCCAAGGCAGAAGGACTGCTTGAGCCCAGGAGCTCAAGAGCAGCTGGGCAACATAGTGAGACCCCATGTCTAAAAAAAAAATTAACACGGTGTGGTGGTACAGGCCTATAGTCCCAGCTACTCGGGAGGATGAGGCAGGAGGATCGCTTGAGCCCAGGAGTTCGAGACTCCAGTGAGCCGTGATTTGCCACTGCACTCCAGCCTAAATGATAGAGTGAGACCCATCTCAAAAAAAACATCCAAAACCAAAAAATTATGATTGGGACCTTTCATGTTCTTTTTCTTGTAGTAAGTCTTCAAAACCTGGCGTGTGTTTTACACTTACATCTCAGTTTGGACTGGCCACTTTTCAAGTGCTCAGTATCCCCATGTGGCCAGTGGCTATTGTATTTGAGCACAGAGCTCTTCAGAATCAAACATGGAAAACAGAGAAGCAGGGCGTGAAGTGTCAGCAGTCAAACATAATCAAGGTGAGCAGAAAGGGAGACCCCCACTTTCCCCACTCCCATGGACAAAGGCAGAGGAGAATCATGTAGGCCTGTGGTGGGATGGGACCTTACCACAGAGGAGGGCCAGGACTAGGGTAAGAGAAGTGAGGTACTCATCTCGGATTCACACTTCAAAGGGTGTCAAAAACTCAGCAGTCAAGATAAATAATATTTTACTGCAGCAGGGCATGGTGGCTCATGCCTGTAATCCCAGCACTTTGGGAGGCCGAGGCAGGTGGAAGTCAGGAATTCGAGACCAGCCTGGCCAATGTGATGAAACCCTGTCTCTACTAAAAATACAAAAATTAGCTGGGTGTGGTGGTGGATGCCTGTAATACCAGCTACTTGGGAGGCTGAGGCAGGAGAATTGCTTGAACCCACGACGTGGAGGCTGCAGTGAGCCAAGATTGTGCCATTGCACTCCAACTTTGGTAACAGAGTGAGACTCCATCTCAAAGTAAATAAATAAATAATATTTTAATGCAATATGCAAAAATTAAAAAAACCCACAAGGGAAAGAAGTATTAATATTTTAAAGACAAAACCCAACTCTGCATGTGCACCAATTCACTCCTATCTCCTCCAGTCTTGGCCCCTTGGATCCATCTGCACAACAGTCCCATTTCTTTTCTCCCTTCCAGGCTTGTGGTTGGGTAGGATGACCCCAAACTTGGCTCTGGGGCTGAGTTTTGTGACCCAAGACTTTCCAATTAAAGTCAGCATTTGTATTAGTCATCTAATGCCATGTAAAAAGTTATCTTAAACTTAGTGGCTTAAAAGGCCAAAAACCTTCATTATCTCCTAGTTTTTGTGGGTCCGACATTTGGGAGTGGCTTAGTTGGGCAGTTCTGGCTTTGGAACCTCCCATGAGGTTGCAGTCATATGGTTAGTCAAGCCTGTCATCATCTGAAGGCTCAAATGGGGTTGGAGGTGTCACTCCCAAGATGGCTCC
Source organism: Nomascus leucogenys (assembly GCF_006542625.1). Classification (NCBI taxonomy): domain Eukaryota; kingdom Metazoa; phylum Chordata; class Mammalia; order Primates; family Hylobatidae; genus Nomascus; species Nomascus leucogenys. The sequence continues at coordinate 33,336,907 of NC_044397.1, read as the reverse complement.
CTCATGTGGCTGGTGCTGGTATTGCTGTTAGTGGAGGCCTCAGTTCTCAGCATGGGCCTCTCCACAAGGCTGCTTGAGTATCCTTATGAATGGTGGTCGTCTTTGCCCAGAGTGGTAGATCTAAGAGCACACAAGGTGGAGCTCCAATGTCCTTTCTGACTGGTCCTCAGAAGTGATGCTCCATCATTTCCAAAACATACCCCGACCACACAGGTCAGCCCTATTCATGGAGAGAGGGAACTCCAGAGTATGAATACCAGGAAGCCAGAAAGACTTGGTGCCATCTTGGAAGCCAGCTATCATACTGTTTTAGTTTCAGGGGTGTGTGTGTGGCCCATGATGGTTCTAGAACCTTCTTTGAAATCCCTGGGAAAGAGCTGCTGTCCTTTACAGCAAGGCTGATAACTGGGTAGAAAACCTGCATAGCATTGACTCAAGAGAGCTTTCTCAGGCCCTCTCATGCCTTATGTATTTATTTAACATGGATTTTTCTGATTATAAAAATAATATATTTCATTTATAGAAATACTTGAAGATTCCTCCCAATCTTGCCACTTAGAGAAAACCCTTGCTAACATTTTGGTATATTTCTTCTTTTCTTCTTCTTGATCTCTTGTCCATCCATGTCTGTATGACTTTCTCTCTCTTCCCACCACCCCCCACCCATCATCCTTTTTATAGCAAGACATTTAAGCTGGTCTCATTACTGCACATCTTCTGTGGCATAAAACTAAATATAAAAGCTAATGAGTCATGGTATCTTCAGGCTCTGGCTCCCCAGGAGGCTGGATAGGTGGGGGGCTTGGAGCAGCCTCGGGTGATGGCTCCTTAATAGCCACCTGGGCCGAGTCTACCTGCTTCCCCAACAGGGTAGCAGGACAGTTGTAGGTCCTTCTGCACCTGTTGGGGTCAATGTTGGAGCTCAGAGGCCCCAACCTGCATTATTATTATTCTTATTATCTGAGATGGAGTCTTGCTCTGTTGCCCAGGCTGGAGTGCAGTGGTGTGATCTCGGCTCACTGCAACCTCTGCCTCCTGGGTTCAAGCGATTCTCCAGCCTCAGCCTCCCAAGTAGCTGGGAATACAGGTGTGCACCATTGTGTCTGGCTAATTTTTCTTTTCTTTCTTTTTTTTTTTTTTTAGTAGAGATGGGGTTTCACCATGTTGGCCAGGCTGGTCTTGAACTCCTGACCTCAAGTGATCCCCCTGTCTCGGCCTCCCAAAGTGCTGGGATTACAGGCTTGGGCCACCATGCCTGGCCCCCATCCTGGATTATTACTGAGGAAGTGGGATACCTATAGCCAGGCCTTTGATGAGATGGCTGTGGGCCTGCCTGGGGGAGGTCTTGGGAGGGGACAACTATGACACTTGTGAGCCCCTGGGCCTGAGCCAGGCCCACCTTCCAGGAGAGTAGGGCTCTTATTCGCCCTTCCTTGGGGTCAGCTATAATGTGGGGACCCCTGGCCCAAACTGGTTGCCTCTGATGGCAGCCAAATTGACCGAATTCCCTGACCGTGCATCTCATGATGCTGCTTTCTCAGTTCCAACTTCTAGCAGCATTCAGCCTGTGGCACGCCTCCCCCGGGAACAGCCAAACTGACAGACACACAACACCACCACAACACACAACACCACTGCTTTGGGCCCTACCAGGGCAGGAATAGGCAGAAGGGGGTCCTATCTGGCATAGGTGGAGCCTGGGGCTCCTGGTCTGGCTGACTCTCCCCTTACCCAGCCTCTGCTCAACCCTGCTCTCCCTCTTCCTCCTCTTCTGCAGTGGGTGCCCAGCCACACCCTGCTCAGGCCCCACCAGCTCATGTCCTTGCCTCTGACAACCAAATCACTCACTCCCGCCCCTCCAGCTGGTCCCGGGAGCCTTGCTCACTAAGCACCATAATAATTGTTATCATTGCTTACCATCATGGAAAGCATGACCTCAGCTCATGGCAGCCTCAACCTCCCAGGCTCAAGCGATCCTCCCACCTCAGAAGCTTGAGTAGCTGGAACTACAGATGCACTAGCATGTCCAGCTAATTTTTTTTAAGTTTTCTTTTTCTTTTTTTTTTTTTTTAAGACAGAGTTTCGCTCTTGTTGCCCAGGCTGGAGTGCAGTGACGTAATCGAGGCTCACTGCAATCTCTCCCTCCTGGGTTCATTCCTCAGCCTCCCGAGTAGCTGGGATTACAGGCATGTGCCACCATGCCTGGTTAATTTTGTATTTTTAATAGAGATGGGGTTTCACCATGTTGGTCAGGCTGGTCTGAAACTCCTGACCTCAAGTGATCCACCTGCCTCGACCTCCAAAGTGCTGGGATTACAGGGGTGAGCCACTACACCCAGCCCTTTTTTAATTGTTTTTTTTGTTTTGTTTTGTTTTGTTTTTGTAGAGATGGGGTCTTGCTATGTTGCCCAGGCTAGTCTTGAACTCCTAACTTCAAATGATCCTCCCACCTCAGCCTCTCAAAGCGCTGGGATTCCAGGCATCAACCACTGTGCCTGGTGTATTTATTGCTTTTAATAACTTCACAGATGTATGAGAAGCCCTGTTTCATAGAGGAGGGAACCAAGGTTAAGTAACTTGCCCAGCTGAGCATCTAAGTGCTGGGACCCATATCGATGTCATCCTGACTCCAGTGTCACTGCTCTTGTAAGACATAACACGATGCTGCTTCCTACAGAGCCTGACCCAGCGACCACCTCCTCCAGGAAGCCCAACTCCCATCCCTGGAAGCCTGACCCCATGAGCCTGTCCTGCTGCCTCGTTCCTCTGCTGTGCCTTCCTCAGTCCTGTTTTCCTCTTTGGTGACCTTCATCTCCCTTCCTCTGTCTCTTTCTCCTCTTTGGTGACCTTCATCTCCCTTCCTCTGTCTCTTTCTCCTCTTTGGTGACCTTCATCTCCCTTCCTCTGTCTCTTTCTCCTGCATGCCTCTCTTGCCATGTTTGGTGTTACGGGCTGAACTGTGTCCCCTGCAAATTAATATGTTGAAATCCTAATCGCCAGTTCCTCAGAATGTAACCTTATTTGGAAATCGGGCCTTTGAAAAGGTAATTAAGGCTGGGTGTGGTGGCTCATGCCTGTAATCCCCACACCTCAGAGGCCAAGGCGGGAGGATTGCTTGAGCCCAGGAGTTCGAGACCAGCCTAGGCAACGTAGCGAAACCCCATCTGTACCAAAAATACAAAAACTAGCTGGGTATGGTGGTGTACACCTGTCATCCCAGCTATTCGGGAGGCTGAGGCACGAGAACTGCTTGAACCTGGGAGGTGGAGGTTGCTGTGAGCTGACAACCTCATTGCCTGGGTGACATTGAAAACTCCATCTCAAAATAAATAAATAAATAATAAATAAAATAAAATGAAAGAGAGGGAATTACATCAAATGAGGTCTTTAGGGTGGGCCCCAATCCCACCTGACTGGTGTCCTTGTAAGAAGAGATTAGGACACAGACACACACAGAGGGACGGCCACACTAGGACACAGGGAGAAGACGGCCGTCTGCAGTAACTCCAGAAGTTAGTGTCAGGCTAGGATTGAATTGCAGGAAACCCAGTTGGTGTGGGAGGATTGGAGCATTGGTTGATGTCAGAGAAGACACTACATATTTGGTGTCAGAAAATGAAAACATCAGGCAGCTTCAGGAAATTAACCCCTTTGGGAAGGATATTAGGATTAGGATATTAGAGCAGAGGGGAGATTTGGGGGCTCTGACATGCAGTGTCCACCCCAATCCCATGCCCCACTCTTCCCAGTTCTGCACCTCTGCACCCTCCAGCTCTTCCTAGAAAGGGCTGAGGCCATCTGCACTGAGTGGTGGCCTCATGGCATGTGAGGGACAGCGCTGGAGAGGCTGATGCTTTGTTGGTGAATTTCTTGACTTAATCCATCTCGCAGTCCAGCCATGGGGCGGCCCGAGCCACCCTCTCCCTTTTGTTGCTGATGAGTTTCTGATGCAAACTCTACCGAATGTGTCTCACGTGGCACATATTTGGAAACTGGCTTTTTTCTGTTGCTCATTTAAAGCAGAATGAAGCCTTTTTTGGAAAACAGGTTGCAATTATTAACTCACAGCCAAGGAAACATGGCCAAGATCTCGAGTTTGCAAGGAGCTAGGAGCTAAGTTATTAATTTGGAGTCTAGTGTATCGAGGCTTGCGGTGACCCCACTGCTCTGTTGCTGTCATAAGACCCCATTCCTGCTCAAGTGGGGATCTATTTTTCATCCAAATAAATTCTCGGCCCCATCAGAATAGTAATATAACCTCCCCCCATCTCAGCATGAGTTCTGGCCAGGAAAAGCGAAGAAATTTCTGCTCTCAAATTCTTCCCTTGAGCTAAGTAGACTAGCATTCATCAGGAAGCATACAGAATTTGTTTCTTTAAAAAAACTGGTTTGCTTTCCTTCTTGTTCATTTGCAGAAATAAGTTGGCTGCTAAAGGAGAAAGGAAAGAACGAGGGAGAAGAAAAAAGGAAGGAAGGAGGGGAGGAAGAAGAGAGGGGAGGGAAGGAGAGAAGGAGAGAAGGAGAGGAAGGAAGGAGGGAGGGAAGAAGGAAAGGAAGGAGGAGCAGAAAAAATGGAGGGAGGGAAAGAAGAAGGGGAGGGAGAGGGGAGGAAGGAAGGAGGGAGAGAAGGAAAGAGGGAGGAGGGAAACAAGAATCTGGAAGAGGCAAAACTGTAGGAGTAGCAGAGAACATATCTTCGATTGCCAGAGTGGGTGCACGGAAGGAGTTGACTACAGAAGGGTCACAAGGGAATTTGTTAGAGTGATAATAATGTCCCCGCTCTTGACTGTGATTGTTATATGACTGTATGTGTTTGTTAAAACTCATAGAAATGGCAGGGCGTGGTGGCTTATGACTGTGATCCCAGCACTTTGGGAGGCTGAGGTGGGTGGATCATTTGAGGTCAGGAGTTCGAGACCAGTCTGGCCAACATGGCGAAACCCCGTCTCTACTAAAAATACAAAAATTAGCTGGACATGGTGGTGGGCGCCTGTAATCCCAGCTACTCAGGTGGCTGAAGCAAGAGAATCACTTGAGCCTGGGAGGCGGAGGTTGCAGTGAGCTGAGATTGTACCACTGCACTTCAGCCTGGGCAACAGAGTGAGACTCTGTCAAAACAAACAAACAAACAAACAAAAAACCAAAAAAAAAAACACCTTGTAGAAATGGACAAGAAAATAATTTTTTTAATTTTAATTTTAATTATGTATTTTTTTAAGAGACAGGATCTCGCTCTGTCATCCAGGCTGGAGTGCAGTGGCACAATCATAGCTCACTGCAGTCTCAACCTCCTGGGTTCAAGCGATCCTCCTGCCTCAGCCTCCCAAGTAGCTGGGATCACAGACACATGCCACATACCCAGCTAATTTTTAAAATTATTTTTGTAGAGATGGGGGTCTCACTATGTTGCCCAGGCTGGTCTCAAACTCCTGGGCTCAAAGAATCCTCCTACCTCAGCCTCCCAAAATGCTGGGATCACAGGCATGAGCCACCATGCCCAGCCTCCAGGAGTGAATTTTATGGTATGTAAATTATGCTCCAATAAATCTGACTCCCAAAAAAGGAAAAGAAAGCAGGAAGAGAGGGAAAAGGAGAGAGAGGAGAGACAAACAGACAGAGAGAGAGCCAGAGAAAGGATGAGAGAGAAAAAAAGAGAAGGAGATTGAAAATCCTTTTAAAAGCCAGTGCAAGGGTGGCAGTCAACAAACTGAAGCTCTTCTAATCATCACAGTCTTAAATTGCAGGCAGACAGCAAGACAGAGACAATAGGTACATTCATGATCTGACCAGGTCCAGCACTCCCTAAAGGGTGGGGAGGTGGGGGCAGCCTCCAGGAGAGATGCAGGGGTCAGGGAAATTTCTCCTGGGAGATAGGGGGAGTGTCTGCTCCCCCACTCTTTGGTCCCTGTCCTCCCCACTCCTGAAGACATTTCTGACACAGTGCACCAAGGAGGTGGAGTGGAGTTCTGGGAGGTGAATGTCAAGGAGGCGGAGTTCTGGGAGGTGAATGTTAAGGAGGCGAATGTCAAGAGGTGAATGTCAAGGAGGTGGAGTTCCGGGAGGCGAATGTCAAGGAGGCGGAGTTCTGGGAGGCGAATGTCAAGGAACTCTTGGAAATCCGAGTGCCACCCACCCCATATTCAAATGATGACATGGCAGGAGTGGGCTAGGGGTTGTTCAGGGCAGACAATGTCAAGGACTGAAGCCCAAAGGCCATCAGACCCTGAATTTCTTTCCCTCTTGCTGCATCCAGGGCTTGGATTTCCATTCCAGCAGGGTGGGAGCTGTTGTCCTGCCTGCACCTGCCTCCCCATGGTGAGGGCCCTGAGGACAGGAGACCCACTCTACTTTTCTGGCCCAGTGTTTAAGCCCATTGCTGATACATAGATTGTGGAAGTTTAGTATGTGTAAAATTATATCAAACTTTTTTAGAAGTTATAGTAAAGCAGAATTACATCAAGGTTTGAGGGTAAGAGTGTATTAGTCCATTTTCACATTGCTGTAAGAAAATACCTGAGGCTGGGTAATTTATAAAGGAAAGAGGTTTAATTGACTCACAGTTCCGCATGGTTGGGGAGGCCTCAGGAAACTTACAATCATGATGGAAGGTGAAGGAGAAGCAGGTGCCTTCATCACAGGGTGGCAGGAGGGAGAAGTAGAAGCAAGGGAAATGCCAGACGCTTATAAAACCATCAGATCTGGCCAGGTGCAGTGGCTCAGGCCTGTAATCCCAGCACTTTGGGAGGCCGAGGTGGGTGGATCACTTGAGGTCAGGAGTTCGAGACCAGCCTGGCCAACATGGTGACACCCTGTCTCTACTAAAAATACAAAAATTAGCCAGGTGTGGTGGCGGGTGCCTGTAATCTCAGCTACTTTGGAGGCTGAGGCGGGAGAATCGTTTGAACCCGGGAGGCGGAAGTTGCTGTGAGCTGAGATCATGCCGTTGCACTCCAGCCTGGGTGATGCAGCAAGACTCTGTCTCAAAAAAAAAAAACAAAACAAAAGAGAAAAAAACAGCCATCAGATCTTGTGAGAACTCATTCACTATTGTAAGAGCAGCACGGGGGAAATGTGCCCCCAGGATCCAATCACTTCCTACTGAGTCCCTCCCACGACACGTGGGGATTATGGGAACTACAATTCAAGATGAGATTTGGGTGGGGACACAGCCAAACCATATCAGAGTGCATCCGGTTATAGATTATAGTGGTACAATTACTTTTTATTTTTTGTAAACAGGGTCTTGCTGTCTCCCAGGCTGGAGGGCAGTGGTGTGATCATGGATCGCTGCAGCCTCAGCCTCCTGGGTGATCCCCAACCTCACCCTCGCAAGTAGCTGGGACTACAGCTATGCACCACCATGCCTGGCTAACTAAAAAAAAATTTTTTTTAGAGACTGGGTCTTGCTGTGTTGTGCACACTCCTGACCTCAAGTGATCCTCCTGCCTTTGGTGCCTGGCTCAGGGCCTGGCACACAGATAGTGAAAACCCACGAATGCTCCATTTCCAACCTGTTTGAGGAGTGAAGAAATGAATGCACAAATAAGGTAACCAATACATGACATGGATTTCAGCTCTACTGATGGAAATCTCTGGCTAAAGTCTGTTGGAAATCCCTTGAAAACTTGAGCAAAGTGACAGCTGGCACCATGAAAGCAAAGTCCATGGGGCCTCCCTGTTTTTGGTTGTTAGCTTGAGTGTGGCATAGTTAGAGCCTTCATGGGCTTCCTGGCCAGTGACCCCCCCCCCCCACTATCAGCATCATCGAGGCCTGAGCCACAGCCACCAGTGCACTGACCTACGCTGGTCCTTGGAGATATCCACTGGGCAGGCCCTACGGACAGAGCAGAGAGAAGACCAGGCAAGGCCTTCCCAGGGAACTGATGTCCTCTTCGTGACAGGCTGTTGCCCAACAAGCACTTGGTTAAGTGCTTCAGGCTAAGCTCTGGGAGCCCCTGTGGCGTCACTCATTTTAGCTGGGACTCAAGAAGACTCTAAGGGATTCAATCTCCTGGAACAGATCCATCTGAGAAGGCAGCTGCAATCAAGATTTTCCTTGGCAGCCTTGGTTTCCTTCCAAGACTTCCATTCTCCCATTTCACAGAACAAATAAAGTAAAAACTGTCCTTGTTGGCTGGGTGCTGTAGTTCACTACTGTAATCCCAGCATTTTGGGAGGCCCAGGTGGGCAGATCATCTGAGGTCAGGAGTTCAAGACCAGCCTGGCCAACATGGTGGAACCCTGTCTCTACTAAAAATGCAAAAATTAGCCAGGTGTACTGGGGCATGCCTGTAGTCCCAGCTACTCAGGAGGCTGAGGTGGGAGGATCACTTGAGCCTAGGAGGCAGAGGCTGCATTAAGCTGAGACTGTGTCACTGCATGCCAGCCTGAGTGACAGAGCCAGACCCTGTCTGAAGAACAAAAAACAAAAAGAAAAACTGTTTTTGACCACAGCCAGAAGCCTACAGCTTTGCAGAGGGCTAGGGCCTTTGCAATGCATAGTCAGAGCCTTGGTAGGTTTCCTGGCCAGCGATCACCACTGTCAGCACCACTGGGACCTGAGTCACAGACTAGTTAAACTGATGTTGCAGTTTGGGACTTTGGAATGATGAGAGAATACATTTCTGTTGTTTTCAGGCACCAGGTTAGTGGTCCTTTGTGAGGGCGAGTTTAGCAAATGAATACAGGTAGGTAGTTTTATACCCACTCACCTACTCTGGTCCTTGGAGATGACCACTGGGCAGGCCCTGGGACAGAGCAGAGAGACCAGCAAGGCCTGCCCCTGGGAGCTGATGTCCTCCTGGGACAAGCTCATAATTCAGCCAGGTGTCTCCAACACTGAGCTTTCCGCACCATTAAAACAAGACCAATGGAAGTTTTCTTGATGGTGGATCACTATGTGAATTGGGGCACCTAACTCTGAAAGACTGCAAATACTTGAGGGGTGCTGCTCTAACAAAACCACTTCCATGTGCCCATCTACTTATTTTATGAATGGTGTCTTTTTAATGCTTGCATTAAAAAATAAACAGAGGCCAGGTGCAGTGGCTCACGCCTGTGATCCCAGCACTTTGGGAGGCCGAGGCAGGCAGATCAATTGAGGTCAGAAGTTCGAGACCCTCTGGCCAACATGGTGAAACCCTATCTCTACTAAAAATAGAAAAATTAGTCAGGCATGGTGGTGTGCACGTGTAATTCCAGCTACTTGGGAGGCTGAGTCAGGAGAATCACTTGAACCCAGAGGTGGAGGTTGCAGTGAGCCAAGATCGCACCACTGCACTCCAGCCTGGGTGACACGGCGAGACTCCGTCTCAATAAAATAAAATAAAAATAACAATAAGGAGAGGAAAACTGCTGCCGAATTTGGGTTCATTGAGGAGAGAGACACTCAACTACAGATTCATGGAATCAGTGTGGAAAAACAGAAACTCCCATTGATCTCATTAAGAGATGCAAGTCTCACGAAAGTTTATGTTTATGCTTAATAATTATTTACAAAAATGTATAATGAGTTGGTTTTGATAAATTGGGTACTCATAATTGTATTGTTAGCTCAAACAAGAAGAATTTAACTCTAGAGCTCTCTTGTCACAGGTAATTAAAAAATGTAATTTTAACTGATATATTTTTTTGTTGAGAGAGTTATAATAGGGCGATTAATAAAATACTTTCAACCCTAAAAATAGATTGAGTTAGAATACAATTCTGTGGGGGAAATGGAATGGAACTATGAGCTCAAGGAGAGCAATGAAAATTACAAAATTCTTGACTATTAAAAAGGAGCTTGTCTGGGTATCTTCTAAGCAAATGATGATGGATATCAAATGACTGTGGTATGTAGATTTCAATGGACATATTTAAGAGAGCGATATGACAGTTTTATTTTTTAAATGTCAATATTTACACCAGAAATATTGTCCTTTGCAACCATTTACACTGAGAAAAAGTTTTAGATGCCAATTTAAAAAGTCAGAAGATAGAAAGTGTTTCAGATTCTTTGCGGTGGTGGAGGAGAGCATATAATCAAACAATAATAATAACAACATGAGACAAAGCAATAAATAGAATAACTCATGTTTACTTATTTTTGCTTTTGGTATAATTTTATAAAGATCCTTGGTTTGTGGACAGGCACCGTGGCTCATGCCTGTAATCCCAGCACTTTGGGAGGCCAAAGCGGGAGGATCACCTGAGGTCAGGAGTTCGAGACCAGCCTGGCCAACATGGTGAAACCCCGTCACTACAAAAAATACAAAAATTAGCTGGGCGTGGTGGTGGGCGCCTGTAATCCCAGCATCTCAGGAGGCTGAGGCAGAAGAATCGCTTGAACTGGGGAGGCGGAGGTTGTGGTGAGCCGAAATTACGCCACTGCACTCCAGCCTGGGAGACAGAGTGAGACTCTGTCTCCAAAAAAAAGAAAAAAAAAAATCCTTGGTTTCTGACAACATACAATTTTTTGGAAAGAAAAAAGAGTCTTCCTGACTATATAAAATTATCAACATTAATCTTATAACCAGTAATTCATGACTAAATAAAACACTTGGGAGATGAAGTAACAAACAAAAGAAGCCATGTTTGTTCATTTCTGTTCGTAGCAGAATTTCACACGGCCCCTGACTCTGGGACAACGTGTAGCTCTCCAGAAGGATGACACTTTGAAGACAAAACAGGACAGAGTACATGATCCCTGATGTCTCTTGCCTGAGTCACTACATTCCTTAAAAGATAAATGACCCTGATCCTTGCCTTTTCCTATAAATAATATCTGACAAAATTAGTAATGTAGGGGCTGGGCGTGGTGGCTCATGCCTGCAAATCCCAGCAATTTGGGAGGCCAAGGTGAGAGGATTGCTTGAGGCTAGGAGCTCCAGACCAGCCTGGGCAACATAGTGAGACCCCAGCTTTACAAAAAAGAATTTAAAAATAAACCAGGTGTGGTGGTGCATGCCTGATAGTCCCAGCTACTTGGGAGGCTGAGGCGGGTGGATCATTTGAGGTCAGGAGTTCAAGACCAGCCTGGCTAACATGATGAAACCCTGTCTCTACTAAAAATACAAAAATTAGCTGATTGTAGTGGTGGGTGCCTGTAATCCTAGCCGCTTGGGAGGCTGAGGCAGGAGAATCACTTGAACCCTGGAGGTGGAGGTTGTAGTGAGCTGAGATCGTGCCACTGCACTCCAACCTGGGTGACAGTGCAAAAATCTGTCTAAAAAAAAATTGAAGCGGGAATTGGGGGGCGTGAGGCAGGGAAGATGGGGATGACTGTTTGCCGAATGGTTCCTTGCAGATGAGAAACATGGATACCCTGGGAGGAGGGAGGAAGAGGGAAAGCTGCAAGTCACACCTGTCACATGTACATGGCACTTTCAGCTTGGAGCGGACACCCTGCCACCTCTGCTTATATCAGGCTGCTCCAATATCAGGTGCACACAGCAAGGACCAAGTCCCCACCATGGCTGTGTCAGCTCCAAAAGCTTATGTTTTGCACTGGGACACTGTTGGGGAATATGTAATCCATTTCAGGGACATTTCCATAAAAGATCCAACATATAGACATTTAAAAAAGCAAGCTTCAGGGTTTCTGAAAAAATGTACTCCAACGAGTTCCAGCAGACAAGCTTGATGTGAATGCTTACTGTGGGGCAAGCACTGGGTATCTGTGTGTGAGATGAACCTTCCGGCTCCAGGGGCTGTGGAGAACAGGCTCCACTGGACAGGGGTCAGGCTTCCAGTGTTAGAGGTCACGGGGATCATGAGACAAACATGTGGAAGGAGGTGCTGGGGGAAGTTCAGAGCATGGTTTCAGGTCCAAGCTAACATATCAGATGCCAATTCCCTGGCCTCCTGGGACAATGGGGACAATATTGCTTTCCAGGCACCAGGCACAGTGATACGATTTGGCTGTGTCCCCACCCAAATCTCATCTTGAATTGCAGCTCCCATAATTCCCACATGTTGTGGGAGGGACCAGGTGGGAGATAATTAAATCATGGGGATGGTTTCTGCCATACTGGTAGTGAATACGTCTCATGAGATCTGATGTTTTTTATTGTTTTTTTGAGATGGAGTCTCACTCCTGTTGCCGAGGCCGGAGTGCAGTGGCTCAATCTCAGCTCACTGCAATCTCTGCCTCCTGGGTTCAAGTGATTCTCCACCCTCAGCCTCCTTAGTAGCTGGGATTACAGGTGCCTGCCACCATGCCCAGTTAATTTTTGTATTTTTAGTAGAGACAGGGTTTCACCATGTTGGCCAGGCTGGTCTCGAACTCCTGACCTCAGGTGATCTGCCCACCTTGGTCTCCCAAAGTGCTGGGATTACAGGTGTGAGCCACCACGCCCAGCCGATCTGATGGTTTTATAAGAGGTTTCTCTTTTCGCTTGGCTCTTATTCTCTCTGGCCTGCCACCAGCTAAGATGTGCCTTTCACCTTCCGCCATGATTGTGGAGACTCCCCAGCCATATGGAACTGTGAGTGCATTAAACCTCGTCTTCTTTATCAATTACCCAGTCTTGGGGTATGTCTTTATCAGCAGCATGAAAATGAACTAATACATGCAGTGTCTGAGAACTTTACATATATTCCCTCCAGGAATCCTCTCTACTATTTTATGGGGTCATGTAGTAGGCTGATAGGTGGCTACCCAAGGTCCTAATCCCTTGAACTTGTAAATGTCTCTTCATAAGGAAAAAGAGGTTTTGCAAATGCGATTAAGTGAAAGATATTGAGACGGGGGAATTATCTTGAAAGGACGTGCATCTGGTACTTTCAGCTTGGAGCAGACACCTCACCACCTTTGTACCTCTTAGTCTGGTCCAGTGACAGCCAGGTGGGCCTTAAATACAATTATAAAAGTCCTTATAAGTAGGAGACAGAGGGAGATTTGACACAGGCAGAAGAGGTGGCGATGTAAAGTCAGAAGCAGAGATTAGCCAAGGGATACCAGCCCCTGGAAGCTGAAAAGGCAAGGTAAGTGTTGTCCCCAGAGCCCCACACACCCGGAGGAGGTGTGGTCCTGCCAACACTTTGATTTCAAGCCAGTGAAATGGATCTTGCACTTTGGGCCTTTGGAATGATGAGAGAATACATTTCTGTCACTTTCAGCCACCAAGTTAGTAGTCCTTTGTGAGGGCGGGCTTAGCAAATGAATACAGGTAGGTAGTTTTATATCCATTTTACAGACAGGGAAACTGAGGCTCAGGAAGGCTAAGTGTCAAGGCTGAGGTTTCTCCCCTCCACCGGGGTACTTCTGGGTTCAGGTGCCTTCTGAAGCAGCTGTCCTGACTCACAGTGTGGGGTCTGCAGGCCCCACCAGGCACCCACCACCTGGTTCCATGTCTAGCCCCAGGAGGGGCTCCTGGTGCCCGGGCTGCCCCTGCTCTGAGATGCAGCCATGGGCACTCAGGAGAGGCCAGCATTAGAGGACCGTTGGGACCTCAGGAGGTGCCCATGACCTCAGGACTCCCACGAGGGCAGAGTCAGTAGGGTGTGGCCCCTGCACTCCAGGGTCCCTGGACCAGGCTGGAGCTGCTGGCACCAAAAGTCCGGAACTTCAGGGTATGTCTTTGAACATTCAAGGAAAGTCCTTTTAGCACATGCAATACAAAAATTCGGACTCCCGGGGACCCAGGTAAGGTTGGCCTAATGAATTGAACAGACAAATAGGTCCCTAGGGAACACTGGCTCCTCAGGCCAGAGCAGCAGTGGCTTTTGGCTTCAGCACATCCTGTAAATCGAGCCTGCGAGGGGAAAGACCTTGACCTCTTAGTCGTTCTCCACAGCAACGGCTTCAATAAATGCAAGACTCATGACAATCCACACCTTCAAGAATCAGGAAAACTATTTTAATTAGCAAAGCCATGGTCTCCAGGGGAGTCACTGGGCTCTGCGATGACACAGAGGGGTTGAAGGGAAGTAAAGAACAGTCAAATGCAAAGGTTTGGAATGGGTGCGTAAAAAGTGGCTGAGAGGGCAGGGCTTCATGGCTCATGCCTGTATTCCCAGCACTTTGGGAGGCTGAGGCAGGTGGATCACCCGAGGCCAGGAGTTCGAGACCAGCCTGGCCAACATGGTGAAACCCTATCTCTACTAAAAACACAAAAATCAGCTGAGTGTGGTGGCAGGTGCCTGTAGTCCCATCTACTCAGGAGGCTGAGGCAGGAGAATCATTTGAAACTGGGAGGCAGAGGTTGCAGTGAGCCAAAACCGTGCCACTGCACTCCTGCCTGGGCAGTGAGTGAGACTCTGTCTCAAAAAAAAAAAAAGTGGCTGAGACATCTGGACAATCCTTGGCACAGGGACCCTAGTGGGGCCAGCAGCATTCTAGAACAAGGTCCCCAAGCTAGCTGTATATATATTGCTATTTAATAAACATAAAATATTACACATCTTTTTTTTTTCCTGGAAAAAGCTCACATTTTTTTTGCAGAAAAAAAAATCTGTTGATCAGATATTTTAGCTACCCAACGAAAACATTAACTTCTGAACTGGATTAAAAAGTGATTGTAGGATGGGTGCAGTGGCTTATGCCTGTAATCCCAGCACTTTGAGAGGCTGAGATGGGAGGATCACTTGAGATCACTTGAGACAGCCTGGACAACACAGCAAGGCCCCGTTTCTACAAAAAATAAAAAATTAGCTGGGTGTGGTAGAGCACAGCTAAGTCCCAGCTACTTAGGGGGCTGAGGCAGGAGGATCTCTTGAGTCCAGGAGGTTGAGGCTGCAGTGAGCTATGGTTGTACCACTGCACTCTAGCCTGAGCAGCAGAGCGAGATTCTGTCTCAAAAAAATTTTTTTAAATAAAAAAAAAAATGTCAATACTAGTCTGTGGCTTTCACTGTATCTTAAGTTGCTTTTTTAAAAAAAGTTTTATTATGGAAAATTTCAAATCTAAACATAAATAGAGAAGGTGAACCACTATATATCCACCTCCTGGCTTCCATAAGTACCCAATTCAAGGCCAGTCTTACTAGAACTCTGCCCAGACTACGCTCCTTCCTCCTGCCCACCCTGGATTGTTTTGAAGTGTGATCCAAAACACCAGCCTGGGCGCAGTGGCTCACGCCTGTAATCCCAGCACTTTGGGAGGCCGAGGCAGGTGGATCGCCTGAGGTCAGGAGTTCGAGGCCAGCCTGACCAACATGGTGAAACCCCATCTCTACTAAAAATACAAAAAATTTGCTGGGCGTGGTGGCAGGCACCTATAACCCCAGCTACTCGGGAGGCTGAGGCATGAGAATTGCTTGAACTCAGGAGGCGGAGGTTGCGGTGAGCTGAGATCACGCCCTTGCACTCCAGCCTGGGAGACAGAGAGAGACTCAGTTTCAAAAAAATAAATAAATAAATAAAATAAAATAAAATACTAAACAAAAGACCAGTAGGATGGCTAAATCACAGGAAAAAGAGCTTTACTGGTGATACCAGTTGGCAAACCGGAAGAGAGTCAGTCTTTGCATGTGCTATGTCCTTTCAAGAAGTGAAAGGACAGGTTGGGATTTATGCCTCATAGGTTCCTCACTAGACAATAGAGTCATGCATATTCAGGAGCTTTGGGGGGGGGGGAAGCTATACATATTTATGAGAGGAGCTGAACGCATGGACATTGGGTAAGCATATATGTCACAAACATCCGGTGCTCACTTTGGGGCAGGGTTTTGGCATTAAATTGAGGTGGCATTTGGCTTTTTACAGCAGTAGGGAAACTATAGGACGCAAAGACAATTTGTGAACAATCTCTACGAGTGCTGAAACCGGCTTAAGTTCTGCAGTTGCTTATTAGGAAAGTGTGTTTGTTAAGGCTGGTCCTTTGTCCAATCAGAACTGCAGGGGTCTGGGTTGTAAATTAGAGGTAAGCTGCGCACAGTGGCTCCCGTCTGTAATCTCAGCACTTTGGGAGGCTGAGGTGGGAGGACTGCTTGAACTCAGGAGTCTGAGAACAGCCTGGACAACATAGCAAGACTTTGTCTTTACCAAAAAAGAAAAAAAAAAAAAAAAGAGGCCGGGTGCAGTGACTCACGCCTCTAATCCCAGCACTTTGGGAGGCTGAGGTGGACGGATCACCTGAGGTCAGGAGTTTGAGACCCACCTGGCCAACATGGTGAAACCCTGTCTCTACTAAAAATACAAAAATTAGCCAGGTGTGGCGGCGCACGCCTGTAGTCCTAGCTACTTGGGAGGCTGAGACAGGGAATTGCTTGAACCCAGGAGGCAGAGGTTGCAGTGAGCCGAGATCGTGCCATTGCACTCTAGCCTGGGCAACAGAATGAGACTCCATCTCAAAAAATAAAATAAATAAAAAACATAAAAAGAGTTAGAAGGGGTCTGATAGCTCCTATTGTCAGGGAGTTTAGTAAGTGCGCTTTTTCTTGCAGCTATAGGAATTTAGAAATTTGCCATGTCAGCCAGGCCCCGAACGCTTGACCTGTAGGTAATTTAGTTTCCTTAGAGTCCATCTAAGTTAATACAGAGGCATCTATTTTGGTCTCTCTGATGACAAAAGTAAATCCCAGACATCATCTTTCATCTGTAAGCATTTCAGTAAATATCTTTAAAAGATAAGGGCATGTTTTTCCAAAAAAACCCCACATAACCACTATTTTATTATCACATCTAAAAAATGAGCTCTAAGCCCTTGATCTCTTCAAATATCCTGTGTTCTAATTTCCCCACTTCCCCAATTGTCTTATAATTGTACATATTTTTATATTATTTTTTACACTTTGAATCCAAATAAAGTCCACACATTGCAATTGGATCATACCTACGTCTCTTTTATTCTGGGAGATTTTCCCTCCTGCACTCTGTCTTTATTTTTCCCACTCCGTTTGTGATTTATTCATCAAAGAAACTAGGTTGTTGATTCTGTTGGGTTTCACACTGCCTGGATTTTGCTGCTTGCAGCCCTGAGATGTCCTGAAATGTATTTCTCTGTCCTCTACATTTAATCTTTTATATATATATATACATATTTTTTTTATTATACTTTAAGTTCTAGGGTACATGTGCACAACATGCAGGTTTGTTACATATGTATACATGTGCCATGTTGGTGTGCTGCACCCACTAACTCATCCTTTACATTAGGTATATCTCCTAATGCTATCCCTCCCCCCTACCCCCACCCCACAATAGGCCCCAGAGTGTGATGTTCCCCTTCCTGTGTCCAAGTGTTCTCATTGTTCAATTCCCACCTATGAGTGAGAACATGTGGTGTTTGGCTTTTTGTTCTTGTGATAGTTTGCTGAGAATGATGGTTTCCAGCTTCATCCATGTCCCTACAAAGGACATGAACTCATCATTTTTTTATGGCTGCATAGTATTCCATGGTGTATATGTGCTATACTTTCTTAATCCTGTCTATCATTGATGGACACTTGGGTTGGTTCCAAGTCTTTGCTATTGTGAATAGTGCCACAATAAACATACATGTGCATGTGTCTTTATAGCAGCATGATTTATAATCCTTTGGGTATATACCCAGTAATGGGATGGCTGGATCAAATGGTATTTCTAGTTCTAGATCCCTGAGGAATTGCCACACTGTCTTCCACAATGGTTGAGCTAGTTTACAGTCCCACCAACAGTGTAAAAGTGTTTCTATTTCTCCACATCCTCTCCAGCACCTGTTGTTTCCAGACTTTTTAATGATCGCCATTCTAACTGGTGTGAGATGGAATCTCATTGTGGTTTTGATTTGCATTTCTCTGCATTTAATCTAATAGGGAAAGTCTGAAGACCTGTCAGATTCAGGCGGGGTTTTTGGCAAGACCACTTCATGGATGATGGTGTGTCCTCCCTTGGGGACATATTATGTCTGATGGTCCCTTTCTTAGATCATATCACTGCTGAATTTGCAATATGATGACACCCTAAATCTGTGATTTCTCCTGTGTTTATGAGCTGGAAGAATTCTGCAAAGAGAGAATGCTCCCAACATTTATTCATAAAAGGCAGGATGAATGTTCCATCTCACAGTCTGTCCCTTTTTTTTTTTTTTTACAAACCAATTTTCAAAATCATGAGTTGTTTCAAGCCATTGCAATTATTTTTCTTTATCGATACTCTAATTTCCCTCTCTAAAGAAGGCAGGCTTTTGGCCAAGCGTGGTGGCTCACACCTGTGGTCCCAGCGCTTTAGGAGGCCGAGGTAGGTGATCACTAGAGGTCAGGAGCTCGAGACCAGCCTGGCCAGTGTGGTGAAACCCCATCTCTACTAAAAATACAAAATTAGCCGAGTGTGGTGGCGAATGCCTGTAGTCCCAGCTACTCTAGAGGCTGAGGCAGGAGAATTGCTTGAACCCGGGAGGTGGAGGTTGCAGTGAGCCAAGATCAGGCCACAGCACTCCAGCCTGGGTGACAGAGTGAGACTTCGTCTCAAAAAAAAAAAAAAAAAAGAAGGCAGGTTTTTCATGAGGATCTTGAAAAAGGTACCAACCAAAGGCACTGGCCAGGATGCGTTTAGTGGAAAAACCCCTTGATACTGGGGTTTCCATTCTTTACAAGAAGCATTCTTTTTTTTTTTTTTTTTTTTGAGACAAGGTTTTGCTCTGTCACCCAGGCTGGATCACCCAGGTGATCATAGCTCACTGCAGTCTCGAAAACCGAGGCTCAAGCAATCCTCCCACCCCAGCCTCCAGGGTAGCACCACCATGCCCAGCTAATTTTTTTATTTTTTTTGTGGAGATGGGGTCTTGCTATGTTGCCCAGGCTGGTCTCGAACTCCTGAGCTGAAACGATCCTCCCACCTCAGCCTCCCAAGTCACTGGGATTACAGGCATGAGCCACCACACCCGGCCAGATGTAATACTTGAAACGTCAGCCTGACCTAACTAATTATTGATGTGTTAAGCACCCTCAAGGGAGAACTCGGAAAGGCTGTTTTACCTTGAATGGTTGATCCTAGTTTTGAATCAACCTCAGAGTAAAGCAACTCACTTTTTATACTATAATTACCCTGCTGTGTGAAATTCAGTAATTTGCATGAATAACTTTCTAACAAGAAAAAGGAGTGGGGATTGTATGATTTTAAAAGCCATGTTAGTTTATTACACGCTAAGCTTGAATGGTATATATTCTACGTATGCTAAGCTTGTTCCAGAAAAGCTGTGATGCTCTAGTTTAAAAGCCAGTTGACTGGTTCTTCCTAAAACTGCCACACAAAACTGTGCTTGGATTTGGTATTCAAATGTTATCTTTGTAGTGAAAATGATCACTAACGTAATATATAACTCTAACAAGAAACCTGATTTTATTGTGTTACAGTTCTGATTTTATTAGAACTGGATCATTTTGACAAAACGGTACACTTTGGTGAAAGGGTCCAAATGTCTCTATAATTTGAAATGCTGTATTATGGGTTGGTTCTGTTATTTTTGTAATTTGATTCTAAGTAGAACACAAAAGTCATTTCCCGAATTTTGAAATACTATAAATTGAAACTGAGAAACAGCTGTTCATATCTTTAATGCATTCTCTTTGCCATCTGACAAAATCGTGCCTCAGTAATTGCTATAACACTGATCGTTTTATTTAATTTAAATACAGTACTTAACTGCATTTTCCTTTTTGAAATAGGTGGGACCACATGAAATCTTTCTTTGTACATGATATGACTAATTTCCTGCCTTGATTTAAAACACAAATCCCAGCTATTAATAATCTGGTGACATGGAAAATAAATCTCTAGCCACTAACTGAAATTGCCCTAAAGCTTTTCTTATGGGAAATTCTTCCTTCTGATGTCCAAGGGTCAGGTGGATTCTACAAAATATAACCTAATAAAAAGCATTTCGTTTCACAGCAGAACACCATTTGCTATTAAACGGTATTTCTGACACAATTATTTCTGTAATTTTGATGTGGTATCTAGAGTATTTTGCTAAAAGGAAATCATCCCTTTCCTTTAATTTGCAATGCTTAATGTAAGCAATAAACTTCAACTCCAGTTTATTATGGGATGGCTAATGGGTGCTCTGAGCCACTAAGATGGATGATCACTCAACTCTGTGAAAATTAGTCTTTTCCTGCTTAAAATATTGTTTGGTTTGACTTTTTTAAGACGTTTGAAAAAGAAGCTCGAATTGACTAAGGCTTGTGATTCTTTTTTGTAACTGTAATGACGTTTCAGCTAGATGCAAGATTCCTACTTGGTTACAGTTGATGTAAGATTGGCTGGTTGATGTTCTCTGTGCTAAGCTTGTTCCAGAAAAGGTGTGAGGCTCTAATGGCAGTATATTTCTAAAACTTCCTGTATTGTGTTGAATTCTCAGACATGTGGTATGCGGCAAATTGCATATATACTTTTTATTTTGAAACACAGTCAACTTTTCTTCTCCTTCTTCTTCTTCTTTTTTTTTTTTTTTTTTGAGAGGGAGTCTCGCTCTGTCACCCAGGCTGGAGTGCAGTGGCATGATCTCGGCTCACTGCAACCTCTGCCTCCCAGGTTCAAGTGATTCTTCTGCTCTCAGCCTCCCAAGTAGCTGGGACTACAAGTGTGTGCCACCACGCCCAACTAATTTTTGTATTTTTAGTGGAGACGGGGTTTCACCATATTGGCCGGGCTGGTCTTGAACTCCTGTCCCCGTGATCTGCCTGCCTCAGCCTCCCAAAGCGCTGGGATTACAGGCGTGAGCCACCGCACCTCGCCCAACTTTTCTTCTTATAAGGACCCCAGTTAACGAATTCATTCAAACTTAATCACCTCTTTAAAGCCCTGTATTCAAATACGGGCACTTTCTAGGAGTGCTGAGGGTTAGGACTTCAACATATGAATTTTAGGGGAACAGAATTCAGCCCACACCACCGATGGTCAACCTCATGTTGTATTTACATCCCCAAGTGGTTTTGCTGGTCGGATCCAGCGCTGACTAACACAACAGCACCTTTTTTGTGTCTTTTCGTTTTTACCCATCAGGTGTAGCTTCTTCCAGGCGTGCAACTTGAACAGGATCCACGGATTAATTTTCCTATAATCACGTAACTGATAATAGGAAAGACAGAAGAAGCCAAATACCCACAGGAATTGAGATTCCAGGACTCCAGCATTGCAATGGACTCCGTCTCCGCCAGCTGTACATCGGCGGCCCTGGGGCACCTGTCGGCCTAACAGGTGTCACCTGTAGGATTGCCCTTTAAACATCCACAGAAGCCCCTACACTGCTTTCCAGGAAACTGGTGGCTCCTGGTGGTCCCAGTGCCCTATCTTACTGTGGGGAAGCTGTGCTATGCCCCTCTGGATAGCTGAGCTCTGTGTTCCTGGGCAACCAGGTCTGGCAAGCAGGCCGGGGGTGTGTTTAGCAAAGGTGGGCACTGTCCCCTGACTCTGGCTGCAGCCCCTCAACCCACCTGTGTACCACGAGCCCTGGGGTGCTGAATTCTTCAAGGAAGCGTGTCAACTTTAACACCTCCGTGGGTCCCACGCTCCACGAAGAGTCTCACTTACTGTCCCACTTCTGCCACCTCATATTCCACTCTTCCTTGTCCTGCCAGAAGCCTGGGGCCCTCAATGACAATGACAGAAGGGTGAGACCTTGTGTATTATTAGTTTCCAGGCACTACCACGACAAAATACATAGACTGGGCGGCTTCAACAACAGAGATTTATTTTCTGTCAATTCTGGAGGCTAAAGTTCAAGATCGAGGTGTTGGCGGGGTCAATGCCTTCTGAGGCCACTTTCCTTGGCTTGTAGACACTGTCTTCTCCCTGTGTCATCACAGGGGTGTCCCTCTGTGCATGTCTGCATCCTAATCTTTTCTTCTTATAAGGACCCCAGTCCTATTGGATTAAGGTGCACTCCAATGAATTCATTCAAACTTAATCAGTTCTTCAAAGCCCCATCTTCAAATACAGGCACTTTCTGGGGCACTGGAAGTGAGAACTTCAACATATGAATTTTAGGGGAACAGAATTCAGCCCACACCACCTACTAGTACAGACAGACAGTAAGCCACAAACAAATAACTGAACACAATAAGTTCAGATCAAGGTGAATGATTCGAAGACAGAGGGAGTCGGCTGGGTGAAGATTCTGGGTGTGGCCAAGAAACAGCAAGGTACCAGGGCCCTGGGTGATTCCACAGGGACCTTATGGTTCAGAGTCTAGTCCTTTTTTTTTTTCCTCTGTTTTTGGAGACAGGGTCTCACTCTGTCACCCCAGCTGGAGTGCAGTGGTAAGATCGTGGATCACTGCAGTCTCCAACTTTCAGGTTCAAAGGATCCTTCTGTCTCAGCCTCCTGAGTAGCTGGGACCACAGGTGCACACCACCAAGCCCAGCTAACTTCTAAATTTTTTGTAGAGATGGGGTCTCAGAATGTTGCCCAGGCTGGTCTCAAAGTCCTGGGCTCAAGTGATCCTCCTGCCTTGACCTCCCAAAGTGCTGGGATTATAGGCGTGAGCCACCGCACCTGGCCCAGAGTTTAGATTTTATTGTGAGAGATATGGGAAAAATTCAGAGGGCTCTCAGGGAGAGAATCATACCTGATTTGTACTTTTAAAAGGTTATTCTGAATGGATGATACAGAGTTTCAGTTTTGCAAGATGAAAAATTCTAGAGATGGATGGAGGTGAGGGTTCATAGCAATGTGAATGTGCTCACCACTATTGAACTGTACACTCAAAATGGTCAAGATGGTAAATTTTATGTCCGTATATTTCACCATAATTTTAAAAATCTAAACATGAACTATACCCATACATGTATTTGATACTTTTTTTTTTCTTTTTTGAGACAGGGTCTCGCTGTGTTACCCAGGCAGTGGCACAATCACGCTCATTAAAGCCTCAACCTCTCCAGGCTCAAACCATCCTCCCACCTCAGCCTCCCGAGTAGCTAGGACTACAGGTCTACCACCACGCCTGGCTAATTTTGTTCTTTTTGTTTTTTATTTTTTGTAGAGACAGGATCTTGCTATGTTGCCCAGGCTGGCCTAGACTCAAGCGATCTTCCCACCTGGGCCTCCCAAACTGCTGGGATTACAGGCATGAGCCACTGCACCCAGCTATGTTCGTTTGTTTTTTTTCCCTCTGATTTTGGAGTGAAGAGAATACATGAGACAAAGAATGACTTAAAAACAGTTCATTTGATATGTGAAGAAAATGATGAATTCTCCATCCGTGATAAGGGATAATAGGAGGATTTTCATTATCCTGCAAAAGATCAAAATACCAACTACTCCAATTATTAAAATAAATGCAGGGCCCAAGCTCATTTTAAGATGCATGTCTAATTTAGATATTTTAGTTAGATAAGTGACGTGTGACCCACTGGTACCTTTTTTTTGTTTGTTTTTGTTTTATTTTGTTTTCTGAGCCAGAGTCTCACTCTGTCACCCAGGTTGGAGTGCAGTGGCGCGATCTCAGCTCACTGCAACCTCTACCCCCCAGGCTCAAGCGATTCCCCTGCCTCAGCCTTCCAAGTAGCTGGGGTTACAGGCTCCTGCCACCACACCCAGCTAATTTTTGTATTTTTAGTAGAGACGGGGTTTCGTCTTGTTGGCCAGGCTGCTCTCGAACTCCTGATCTCAAGTGATCCACCCGCCTCGGCCTCCCAAAGTGCTGGGATTACAGGCGTGAGCCACTGTGCCCGGCTTTAATGTTGCTAATTTTTAAAGAAGAATGTTATTTTGATGTTAACATAAGGAGAAGCTGAATGAAAAGGATACAGGAGCCATATCTGCAACTTTTCTACAAATCTGTAGTATTTGCAACTGTTCTACAAATCTACAATTATTCCAAAATAGAAAGTAGATTTTTAAAAAATGATGCTGCATATGCCCACTAGAAAGACTAAAATGAAAAGGACAGACTATACCAAAAAAGGATGTGGCACTAGAAATCTCACTTTATTCTTTCCAGGTCTCTAAAGAAGCACTAAAATTACGTGCGCATTAATGCATGCAGATACTATTGCTAGATGTTAGGCACATACTCAAATGCAGAAAAGGCAATTTCTGTTTTGAAATGTCAGTGGATCTAAGTCACTGCTTTGCCTACACTCAGACTTTATATAGCAGCAAATGACTGAAAGTCCTAAACTGTGAGCACAGCGCTAGAAATCTCACTCCAACTCGGTGAGAATGTTGATTGGTGCAGCCACTTTGGAAGGGCTTTTGGGGGTATTGACTGATGTCACTCATGCTACATGCTACATGCATGTAACATGTTACACCGCTTACTACCTGCAACATGCTACCAGTAAGTCCAACCCTGAGTGTATACCCAGCAAAAATGAGTGTGATGTTCATGAAAAGACCCTGAATGTGGATGTTCATAACAGCATTACTCTTTTTAAAAAGAAATGACATGTACATATATATTAAATTGACAAATAAACATGGTATATTTTATCAGGTACATGTTTTGAAATATATGTATACATTGTGGAATGACTAAATTAAGCAAATTAACATATGCATTACTTCACATGCTTTTTTTTTTTTTTTTTTTTGGGACAGAGTCTCGCTCTGTCGCCCAGGCTGGGGTGTAGTGGCGCGATCTTGGCTCACTGCAACCTCTGCCTCCTGGGTTCAAGCAATTCTCCTGCCTCAGCCTCCTGAGTAGCTGGGATTACAGGCACCCCCCACCACACCCAGCTAATTTTTGTATTTTTAGTAGAGACAGGGTTTCACCACGTTAGCAAGGCTGGTCTCGAACTCCTGACCCCAGGTGATCCACCTGCCTCGGCCTTCCAAAGTGCTGCTATTACAGGCATGAGCCACAGTGCCTGGCCTACTTCACGTACTTTTTTTTGTGTGATGTGAGGACTTAAATTCTACTCTCTCAGCAATTTTCAGGAATACAATACCTTGTTATAAAACTATAATCACCACAATGTACAATAGGTCTCTTGAACTTATTTATTTATTTATTTTTTGGGACAGGGTCTCACTCTGTCACCCAGGCTAGAGTGCAGTGGTGCTATCATAGCTCATTGCAGCCTCAGCCTCCCAGGCTCAAGCAATCCTCCCACCTCAGCCTCCCAAGTAGCTGGCACCACAGGTACACACCACCACACTGGATCATTTTTTTTTTGTAGCAATGGGATTTCGCTATGTTGCCCAGGCTGGTCTCACCCTCCTGGTCTCAAGCGATCCTCCTGTCTCAGCCTCCCAAAATGCTGGGATTACAGGTGTGAGCCCCTACACCCTACCTAACTTATTTCTCTTAGCTAACTGAAATTTTCTAACCAATATCTCCCCAAGTTCCTCTCTCCTCACCTCTCCAGCCCGTGGTAATGACCATTCTACTCTCTGCTTCTCTGAGATCAGCGTTTTTAGATTCCACATGTAAGTGAGATCACACAGTATTTGTCTTTCTGTGCCTGGCTTATTTCATTTAACATAATATCCTCCAGGTTCACCCATGTTGCTGCAAATGACAGGATTTCCTTCTTTTATTTAAAGCTAAATAGTATTTCATTGAGTGTTTATTTATTTATTTATTATTTATTTTTTAAAATTTTTTTGAGACAGAGTCTTGCTCTGTCACCCAGGCTGGAGTGCAGTGGCGCAATCTCCGCTCACCGTAACCTCTGCCTCCTGGGCTCAAGTGATTCTCCTGCCTCAGCCTCCCAAGTAGGTGGGATTACAGGTGCCTGCCGCCATGCCTGGCGAATTTTTGTATTTTTAATAGAGACAGGGTTTCACCATGTTGGCCAGGCTGGTCTCGAACTACTGACCTCAAATGATCCACCTGCCTCGGCCTCCCAAAGTGCTGGGATTACATACGTGAGTCACCGTGCCCGGCCCCTTTGCCCATTAAAAAAAAATTGAGTTCTTTGTTTCCTTCTTATTGAGTTATTTGAGTTCCTTATAGCAGAATTATTCTTAATAGCCTGTTATAGACTGAATCGTGTCTCCCCAAAATTTATATATTGAAGCCTGAACCCCTAATGTGACTGTGTTTGGCCTTTAAAGAGATAATTACAGGCCGGGTGTGGTGGCTCCTGCCTGTAATCCCTGCACTTTGGGAGGCCGAGGTGGGTGGATCTGGGGTCAGGAGTTCGAGACCAGCCTTGCTAACGTGGTGAAACCCTGTCTCTACTAAAAATACAAAAATTAGCAGGGCGTGGTGGCGGGCGCCTATAATCCCAGCTACTCAGGAGGCTGAGGCAGGAGAATTGCTTGAACCAGGGAGGTGGAGGTTGCAGTGAGCTGAGATCATGCCACTGCACTCCAGCCTGGACGACAGAGCAAGACTCTGTCTCAAAAAAATAAAAAAATAAATAAAAATAGATAGATAATTACAATAAAATGAGGACATAAGAGTGAAGCTCTAATCCAGTATGACTTGTCTGTATAAGAGAGGAGGAGACACCACAGATACACACACCCAGAGAAAAGGCCACGTGAGGACATCATAAGAAGACAGGCATCTGCAAGCCAAGAGAGAGGGCTCGGGAGAAACCAAACTTGCTGGCACCTTGATCTTGGATTTGCAGACTCCAAAACTGTGAAAAAATAAATTTCAACTGTTTAAGCCATGCAGTCTGTGGTACTTTGTTGTGGCAGCCTGAGCATATGAATACAGAGCCCAATCTGGAAAGAACCCAAATCCCTGCCAAAAGTAGAATAGATTAAATACATTGCACTATGTCCCAGTGGAATACTACATAGGCATGAAAAAGAACAAATTATTGATGTGTGCGACCTTATGGATAAATTTAAAAACATATCAAGTGAAAGATGCAGATGCTGTAAAATTCCATTTATATAATGTTTAAGACTAATTGGCTGGGCGTGGTGGCTCAAGCCTGTAATCTCAGCACTTTGGGAAGCCAAGGTGGGCAAATCACTTGAGGTCAGGAGTTTGAGACCAGCCTAGCCAACATGGTGAAACCCAATTTCTACTAAAAATTCAAAAAATTAGCTGGCTGTGGTGGCACATGCCTGTAATCCCAGCTACTCAGGGGGCTGAGGCAGGAGAACTGCTTGAACCTGGGAGGTGGCGGTTGCAGTGAGCCAAGATTGTGACACTGCACTCCAGCCTGGTCAACAGAGCGGGACTCCGTCTCAAAAAAAAAAAAAAAAAAAAAAAAAATACTAATCTTGGTGAAAGAGGTCAGAACAGCGGTTACCTTTTGAGGCTACTGACTGGGAAGGGCCATGGGGAACCCTCTGAAGAAACAGAATATTCTAGATCTTGATCTGGTAGAAATGACAAGGGGCACGTGCACAGAAATGCATTAATCTGTGCCCTTAGATCTTAGATCTGTCTGCTTTACTGTAAGTTATCTCTCTCTCTCTTTTTCTTTTTCTTTCCTTCTTTTTTTTTTTTAAGAGACAAGGTCTTGCTCTGTCACTCAGGATAGAGTGCAGTGGCAGAAACATTACTCATTGCAGCCTTGAACTCCTGGGCTCAAGCGATCCTCCTGCGTCAGCCTTCCGAGAGTAGCTGAGACTACAGGTGCATGCCACCATGACCCCAAGCCCAACTAATTAAAAAAAATTTTTTTTTGTAAAGATGGGGCCTTGCTATATTGCCCCAGCTGGTCTCAAACTCCTGGCCTCAAGTGATCCCCCTGTCTTGGCCTCCCAAAGTGTTGAGATTACAGGCGTGAGCCACTGCAACCTAGCCTACTGTAAGCTATATCTCGATTAAAAAGTGGAAAGAAAGGAGAAGAGAAAAAGAAGGGAAAGAGACAGCGAAGGAGGGAGAGAAGGAAAAAGAGTCAAGCCGCCCTGAATTAACTCTGCACTTTTCGACAGATATCTTGGCCTCTGTGGGGACAAACCTTAAGTGCCTCATACCTCCAGGTCAGAGGGTATGCTCACTGACCTCTCAGGGACCGTGAAATTCTCTCTTCGAATGCAGTGAGTCCCCAGTTCTCGTCCCCTGCCTCTCGTGAGACCGAGTCCCTGAAAGCGCTTTGGGCTTGTAAAACTTGAAAGACAATAAATTAAAATATCAAGGCAGTAGAAATGAGTATTTAAAGCACGAAGTGCACCCAAACATGAGTTTGAGGCTGAAAAATCGAGTCCGACTTTCTTGAAAACCTATGTTAAGAGCCTGGGTAGCTCCCTTTCATGAAAGGGCCCTTTAAATATTGCATGCCGGCCCCATCTCCCAGGGATTCGCCGCACCGCGGTCCACGTTTCATCTTCTGCCTCCTTCAAAGGCGGGACAGCTTCATCACAGATTCAGAGGGTGTGCGTTGCCAGCTTCCCGGGGCCAGCCCAGGGAATTAGCATGTTCTACTCTCAACGGATGAAATGTAGAATAAAATAAGGTGGACTCGATGAAGACAGGAATGAGGGCTGTGACGAACAAGTGCTGTGGCTTTGTAGGAGACGATGGTCCCTGGGGTGGGTGCAGCCAGGGAGGCTTCCTGGAGGAGGTGGAAGATGAGATGGATCCCATTTAACAGTAATAATGATAATAGCTTTGTTTGAATTCCGGCCAGAAGCATTTCTGAGATAAGGGTTCAAATGCACGTGGTTTATTTGGGGGGGGGTGGTACTGGGGACATCAAGAGTGGGAAGGGAAAGGGGGAAGAGAAGACATTCAATAAAGGGTGCGATGGCCATGTTCTCACTTATTTGTGGGAGCTAAAAATAAAAACAATTGAACTCATGGAGATAGAGAGTGGAAAGATGGTTACCAGAGGCTGGGACAAGTAGTAGGGGTGGGGAGAGGCAGGGATGGTTAATGGGTACAAAACAATAGATAGAACGAGTAAGACCTAGTATTTGATAACACAGTGGGGTGACTGCAGTCAATCATAATTTAACTGCACATTTTAAAATAATGAAAAACAGGCCAGCACAGTGGCTCACACCTGTAATCCCAGCACTTTGGGAGGCCAAGGAGGGTGGATCATTTGAGGTCAGGAGTTCAGGACCAGCCTGGCCAACATGGTGAAACCCCATCTCTAATAAAAATACAAAATAAAATAAAATAATTTTAAAAAGCATAATTGGATTGTTTGTAACACAAAGGATAAGTGCTTGAGGGAAGGGATGCCCCATTTATACTGATGTGATTATTAAGCACTGCATGACTGTATCAAAACATCTTTTTTTTTTTTTTTGAGATGGAATTTCTCTCTTATTGCCCAGGCTGGAGTGCAATGGCACGATCTCTGCTCACTGCAACCTCCACCTCCCGGGTTCAAGCGATTCTCCTGCCTCAGCCTCCCTAGTAATTGGGATTACAGGAGCCTGCCACCATGCCCGGCTAATTTTTTTTGTATTTTTAGTAGAAATGGGGTTTCATCATGTTGGCCAGGCTGGTTTCGAATTCCTGACCTCAGGCGATCCACCCCCCTCAGCCTCCCAAAGTGCAGGGATTACAGGCGTGAGCCACCGAGCCCGGCAAAACATCTTACATATTCCATAAATATATACACCTACGATGTACCCACGAAATATTTTTAAACAGGGTGCAACGGCAAGCCAGGCTCCCCCATGGGCAACTGGAGCGTCATCCCCCTGGGGGACCCCAGCAGCTCTGCAGAATGGGCACCGCGGAGTTACCCCACCCGGGTGGGAGGGAGCTGGGCGTTTCTGCACTGATGGGTGGGGGCTTCTAGAGGAGGGGATGGCTTTATTCCCTGCATTTCCATCCTGCCATGAGCACTGTTAGGGCAAGCTCTGGCTGCCAGGAAAGCCCCAGGCTTGAGAGATGCCATGGTTCCAGGGAGAAGGCGGGATGGCGGCCTTGCAGCCATGCTGCCATGGGTCAGGTGTCTGTCACAAGTCAGCTACTGGGCTAAGCTGTCTGCCCACACTTCTCTTTTCTCATCTGACTGCGCTCCACATGGAGGCACTACATGAGGAAGCTGAGTTGCACAGAGGGTGAGGAACTTGCCCTGATTGGCACTTTGGGAGGAAACCAAGTCTATGTCAGCTGGGTCACTGGACACACGAGTGGACATGACCGTCTTCTCGCCTCTATCCTCCCTCTGACCTCCGGAGCTGCTCCTCTTTATCCCACCCTCTGCTCCAGATCTGAAACATCCTTGGCAGATTTTGAGTTCCGACAGGGAGCGGGGATGAAGGTGGTCTGTATCCAACAGGAAAAACACACTCCTGAGACTTGAAAGGGCCAGTGGCAGGAAGCATGGAAATGGCCCAAGTGTATGATGGATGAGGGATGAACACAATGTGGTCTAGTCATCCCACGGGACCTTATTCGGCTTTAACAAGGAAACAAGCCCTGACACATGCCAGAGCATGGGTCAACCTTGAAAACATTGTGCTAAGTGACAGAAGCCACACAAAAAGCCACACGCTTTGTGACGTCACTTGTATGAAATCTCTAGAATAGACAAATCCATAGAGACAGAAAGCAGATGAGCTGGGGCTGGCAGAAGGAATGGGAAATGGGGACTGACTGGTTAACCAGTAGTTTCTGTTTGGGATGATAAAAAAGCTTTGGAGGCTGGGTGGGGTGGTCATGCCTGTAATCCCAGCACTTTGGGAGGCTGAGGTGGGTGGATCACCTGAGGTCAGGAGTTCAAGACCAGCCTGGCCAACATGGTGAAACCCCCGTCTCTACTAAACACAAAAAATTAGCTTGGCGTGGTGGTGCATGCATTAATCCTAACTACCTGGGAGGCTGAGAGAGGTGAACCTCTTGAACCTGGGAGGGAGAGGTTGCAGTGAGCCGAGGTTGCACCACTACACTCCAACCTGAGCAATAAGAGCAAGACCCAGTCTCAAAAAAAAAGGGGGGGGGTTTAGAAACCTACCATTTTTGTGCTGGGATTACAGGTTTGAGTCATAGTGGTGATGCATGCATGCACGACATGGTGAATGAATTTGATGCTACTGAATTGTACACTTAAAAATGGTTAAAATGGGCTGGGCTGGGCACAGTAGTTCACCCCTATAATCCCAGCACTTTGGGAGGCCGAGGTGGGCAGATTACGAGGTCAGGAGATCGAGACCATTGGTGAAACCCCGTCTCTACTAAAAATACAAAAAATTAGCCGGGCGTGGTGGTGGGCACCTATAGTCCCAGCTACCTGGGAGACTGAGGCAGGAGAATGGCATGAACCTGGGAGGCGGAGCTTGCAGTGAGCCGAGATCGCACCACTGCACTCCAGCCTGGGCGACAGAGCGAGACTCCATCTCAAAAAAAAAAAAAAAGTTAAAATGGCAAATTTTATATTATGTATATTTTACCATGTTTTTCGTTTTATTTTATTTTTTGAGACAGAGTCTCACTCTGTCACCCAGGCTGCAGTGCAGGGGCATGATCTTGGCTTACTGCAACCTCCACCTTCTGGGTTCAAATGATTCTCTTGGCTTAGCCACCTGAGTAGCTGAGATTATGGGTGTGTGCCATCACACCCAGCGAATTTTTATATTTTTAGTAAAGACAGGGTTTTGTCATGTTAGCCAGGCTGGTCTTGAACTCCTCACCTCAAGTGATCCACCCACCTTGACCTCCCAAAGTGCTGGGATTACAGGTGTGAGTCACCGAGCCTAGACTTACCATGTTTTTTAAATTTTAATAATGTAATATGCCCCAAACCATTGAGTTCTACACTTTAAGTGGGTGCATTGTAGGATACGTATATTACATCCCAATAAAGCTGTTTTTATTTTAATTAATTTACTTTTTATTTTTTGAGACAGGGTCTTACTCTGTCACCCAGACTGGAGTGCAGAGGTGCAATCACAGCTCACTGCAGCCTCGACCTTCCCGGGCTCAAGGGATCCTCTCACCTCAGCCTTCTGAGTAGCTACAGCCATAGGTGTGCACCACCATGCTTGGCTGAATTTTGTATTTTTGGTAGACACAGGGTCTTGCTATGTT
Source organism: Nomascus leucogenys (assembly GCF_006542625.1). Taxonomy (NCBI): domain Eukaryota; kingdom Metazoa; phylum Chordata; class Mammalia; order Primates; family Hylobatidae; genus Nomascus; species Nomascus leucogenys. The sequence continues at coordinate 33,305,151 of NC_044397.1, read as the reverse complement.
GCCCAGGCTGGTCTTGAACTCCTGGCCTCCAGCGATCCTCTCACCTCAACCTCCCAAAGTGCTGGGATTACAGGTTTGAGTCACTGCACCCAATGAAAGCTGTTTTTAAAAGAGCCAAGGCCAGGTGCAGTGCCTCATGCCTGTAATCCTAGCACTTTGGGAGGCCCAGGCAGACGGACTGCCTGAGCTCAGGAGCTTGAGAACAGCCTGAGTAACACGCTGAAACCCCATCTCTGCTAAAATTAAAAAAAAAAAAAAAAAAAATTAGCCAGATGTGGCGGTGTGTGCCTGTAATCCCAGCTACTTGGGAGGCTGAGGCAGGAGAATTGCTTGAACCCAGGAGGCAGAGGTTGCAGTGAGCTGAGATCATGCCACGGCACTCCAGCCAGGGCGACAAAGTGAAACTCCGTCTCAAAAAGAAAAAAAAAAAAAAAAAAGCCGAAAAGGCCAGTGGCAGGTGCTGGTACAGCAGATGGGCCTTCCCTTTGGCCTCTTCTGGTTCTCTCTACTGTTTGTGAAGGGGAGAAATGGATCCTGTGAGGTGACCAGGATCACGTTGGCGATCACCGCACCCAGCGTGACACCGAGTGGTCAGGGAAACTCCCAGACTTAAAGAGAATCCTCTGAGAGGCAGCGCTATGGGTGAGGTGGAGGCCATTCCAGCAGGCCACATCCCTGGAGGTCACTGAAGAGTCCCAGAAAACCATGCTGGAAGCCCCCATCCAAGAAAAATTCAGTAACTCAAAGGTCTCAACACGCCAGCGGCTTTAGGAGTCAGGAACCTGAGAGGGGACATCGGAGTCACTGTAGTGCCGCACTGTCGTCAGCCAGAGATGCTTTAAAGACAAAAAAAAAATTTTTTTTCAATGAAAATAGCTTTTCTCTGCTTTCTGATGATGTAAAAATACATGCTCATTGTAAAAGTAATTGCAACAACATAGAAAATTATAAAGAAGAAAAGACACCTAAATGTCACCACTAACATTTTGGGACCATCTTTTCACGCGTCTATTTAAGCATTTACACACACGCATACACACACAGGTTCATAAATAGGATCCTATTATACAAGCACATTATATTATGGAAATTTTTTTGTTTGTCTTGCCTCTGCCTCCTTCCCTCATTCCTTCTCTTCCTTCCTTTCCCTCATCTCTCCCTCTCCCCGCTCTCCCTCCCTCTTTCTTTCTCTCCCTTTCTTTCCTTTCCCCATCACTTCCTTCTGGCCAGTGTCAGCCTGGGATATGACTCTGTCCATTTTCTCTGTACTCCTGTTATCTTAAACAAACATGCCACGACATATCTACATATTCATGAAGAGACGAATGAGGGCTGTGGCCAAGAGGTGCCATGACCTTGTGGGAGACGGTGGTCCCAGGGATGGATGCAGCCAGGGAGGCTTCCTGGAGGAGGCGGAAGATGTATGTATCCATTGCTACATAACTCACCACCCCAAGGGTAGTGGCATGAAACACAATCATTTTAGTAGGCTCATGGCTTCTGTGGGTCTGGAATTCAGGAAAGGCACAGTCTTTGTTCCACGTGTATGGAATCTCAGCTGGGAAGACTGGGATAATCTGGGGGCTTCTCCACTCCCAGTTCTACTGTCTAGGTGCCTGGAAGCCTGGCCTCTGCTGAACTGTGGCCTGGAATGCACAAGCATGGTCTCTCCATGTGGCTTGGGCATCCGCAGATCATGGCAGGTAACTTGCTCAAGGCAAGGTCCCAGGAGGAGCCCTCCAGAGAGGAAGAGTTTCGAGAGTCTCGCAGTCATGCAGGACCACTTTCTTTGTTTTCTGTTGGTTAAAGGTGAATCATATGGCCAGATTCAAGGGCAGGGGATTAGAACCCAGCCCTGAGTGGGGAGTGTCAAGGTCACACTCCAGAAGAGCTTGTGGGGCGGGTGATATTGTTGCAAACATCTTCGGGACGTAGGTTCTGCTTCACTGTAACTATATATATGGCTATACACAAAATCTTTCTTCCTTTCTTTCTTTCTCTTTTCCTTCCTTCCTTCCTTCCTTCCTTCCTTCCTTCCTTCCTTCCTTCCTCCCTCCCTCTCTCTCCCTTTCTTTCTTTCTCTCTCTCTTTCTTTCTCTTTCTTTCTTTCTCTCTTTTCCTTCCTTCCTTCCTTCCTCCCTCCCTCCCTCCCTCCCTCCCTCTCTCCCTCCCTCCCTCTCTCTCTTTCTTTCTTTTTTTCTCTCTCTCTTTCTTTCTTTCCCTTTTTTCTTTTTTTTCTGAGACAGGGTCTCACTCTGTCACCCAGGCTGGAGTGTGGTGGCACGATCATGGCTCACTGCAGCCTTGACCTCTGAGGCTCAGGCTGTCCTCCCACCTCAGCCTCCCAAGTAGCTGGCACAATTTCCAAATACAAGATCTTGCCTATCCTCCTCTGATTCTGCCTTTTCTCACTTAATACTAAGTCACAGAAAGTAAGTCAGTCACCTGGAAAAGCTCGACCCACCGCTTCTCACAGTGCACTGTGGTCCACAGTGGTGGTGGAGCCCCACCTATGTTCAGCCATTCCTGCTCCCTACAGTTTTGGCATCGTGCTCTGCAGAGCTCCAGCCTCCTGACATTGCACAGTCTGGCCTTTCTGTACTGGCAAAACTCATTCTGCAACAAGGAGGTGACGATGGAGGAGCCTAAGAGAGGCCTGCTGACCCTATCCCAAAAAATCACTAGGGAGGGTTAGACAGAGGCATCTGGGCAGAGAGTGAATTGAAGTGACTGTGTCTTTTCTGGATGGGTTCATGCATGTTGTGACTACGTATCTTTTATTTACTCCTAAGCCCAAAGCGTGGAATTCCCTGTCCTCTGATCCACCAAGCCAAGGGTACATTTTGTTGTTTGGACTTCAGGCCAAAGCTAAGGAAGCTCAGAGCACTGGTGGCAGTTGTGCTTGATTATAGCCCAGCGACGGGAGGACAGGAGGAAACTGTCAGTTTTGCTTAATGGTGGCTGAGGAAACTAACTGTTATCTTTGCCTAACTGGTGGCAGTTTTGCCTAATGGTAGATCAGTGACAGAAGGCTGTTGGTTAGTGAAACTAACAGCCTCATTTGCTCCAGATGTTGAATCTGTTCAGGGATGGCAGACAACACAGCTGTTCAAAAGACACGCCCAGAAAGTGCTGGATTGTTTTCCACTTCCACGGAAGAAGCAAGGAAGGGAAAGTTAAAAACCTGACCCATTGAAAGGGGAAAATTGGGCCGGGCATGGTGGCTCGTGCCTGTAATCCCAGCACCTTGGGAGGCTGAGGCTAGAGGATCACTTGAGGCCAGGAGTTCAAGACCAGCCTGAGCAACATGGTGAAACCCCGTTTCTACCAAAAAAAAAAAAAAATTAATTGGGATTGGTGGCACACGCCTGTAGTCTCAGCTACTCAGGAGGCTGAGGTGGGAGAATTGCTTGGCCCCAGGAAGTGGAGGTTGCAATGAGTCAAGATCGTGTCACTGCACTCCAATCTGGGTGACAGGGCAAGACCCTGTCTCAAAAAACAAATAAAAAAACAAACAAAAAACAGAAAGAAAGATGAAACTTGGTTTTAATCTCTCATCTGAATCTAGGTTGCTGCTGCTGTTTGAAAAATATCAGTGACAGCTGGAAAAAGTTGTACAATAAAGAGGCTGGGCACGGTTGCTCACGCCTCTAATCCCAGCACTTTGGGAGGCCAAGGTAGGCAGATCACTTGATGTCAGGAGTTTGAGAACAGCCTGGCCAACATGGTGAAACCCCATCTCTACTAGAAATACAAAAATTAGCCAGGTGTGGTGGTGGGCACCTGTAATCCCAGCTACTCAGGAAGCTGAGGCAGGAGAATTGGTTGAACCCGGGAGACGGAGTTTGCAGTAAGCCGAGGCCACACCACTGCACCATAGCCTGGGCAATAGAGCAAGACTCCATCTCAAAAAAAAAAAAAAAAAAAAAAAAAAGATGTACAGTAAAGCTAATGAAATGCCAGAGTCAGCCCCTTCCCTTGCAAGGACCCATTCCAACATCCTGCTGCTAATTGGTAATGCTACGGTTTTATTCTTTTGTTAAGGGGAGTCTGCCAAATCACCTGTTTCATATCCCACAAAACCTGAACCCAGCCGTCACTGTCCCGTATGTACTCAAGGCACAATGCCAAGGGCGATATAACTTTGAAACTTCTAGCAATTTCCAAAGGACGTGTCTTTGAGAAATCCACAGCTGCATTTACAGCGGGTGAGCTTTTGTTTGCTTGTTTTTGTCAGGGGCGCAAAGGTTACTGAAGGAGAAAGGAGTTGGGAAATAGGAAAATGTATTTGCATGCTATCAGATTTTTAAAAATAAATACTTATCATACTGCATTGATATCCCCAATCCGAATGCAAATGAGGGCAGAGATCCATGCCTCGGAATTCAGCCCTCTTTAAAAAAGGCAATTATAAGATTTTATTTTCAGCCGTGCCTTTTATCGTCCAGCCCTTCAGCAAAGAAGTTGAAAGAGAGCCAAGCTTGCGAAGACAAGCAGACTGCCAATTCATCGGTTCTCATTGGAGATAGGTAAAGTTTCTGACCAAGAAAATCACAGCCTTGGGCACCCCCAGTACACTGAAAATTTGACAGGTTCAAGTCTCCACATGGACAGATCAACAAATTAGTCTTCCTGATTGTGAGACACAGACTTGATGGATTTAGCTGAGGTTAGCAGGAAAAGAATTTACTTGGTGAGGCTCCTGCTGCTTTTGGACTCAAGAAATCCAGTGGGCTGGTCTTCACTTCAACATTTTATATGGATTTACTCTTATAGTGGCTATGGCTCCCACCAGTGCCCAAATGGTCTCTGCTGACCCTGTTTGTTTCAATCACAGGCTACCAATTTGAAGATTGGATTGGAGCATCTGATTGGTCAAGACGAGCTCATGTGACTGTAGGCTAGCTGCAAAGGAAGATGGGAAAATGACTGTCAGGCACTTTTTATTAAATGTGGAAGGCAGACTTGGAGCATCTGATTGGTCAAGACTAGACCACATGACTGCAGGCTAGTTGCAAGGGAAGCTGGGAAAGTGACTTTCGGGTCCTTTTTATTAAAAATGTAGAAAGCGGCTTCAAAAGCATTAGGGGTAGCCAAAAGTTATGAACGGACGCTTCACAAAAGCAAATGCATGAATGGCCGATAAGCACATGAAAAGATGGTCAACATCATTAATCATGATGGAATTGCAAATTAAAACCACAATGAGATACTACTATGTGCTTATTCTAATGGCTAAAACTTAAAAGACTGATAACATCAAATGTTGGCAAGGATCTGGAGCAACCAGATTTCTCACATGTTATCAGTCAGAGCATAAGATGGTACCACCACTTTGGGAAAACAGTTTGGAAGTCTCTTGTAAAGTTAAGTGTACACTTACCATCCAACTCATTGATTGCATTCCTAGATATTTACCCAATGAAATGAAAATGTATGCCCACACAAAGACTTGTACATGAATGTTCATAGAAGCTTTAATCATAATAGTCCAAGCCAGAAACAATTCAAATGTCCATCAACAAGTGAATGAAAGAACAAATTATAATAGATCCATAAAATGAAACACCACTCAGTCTTAAAAAGAAATGCAATAATACAGCTGAATCTCAAAATTCAAAAACCTTATGGTGAAAGAAAGAAGCCAGTCCCATAGGAGTACCTATAGTATGATTCTATTTTCATAAAACTCTAGGAGAGGGAAATCTACTCTATTATGATAGAAAGCAAATCAATGGTTGTCAGCAGCCTGGGGAGAGGAGTGTGTTTTGACTGGGAAGGGAGAAAATAATGGGACATTTTGCAGCGATGAAAATGTTCTGTATCTTGACTGTATACACAGTCAAAACTCATCAAACAAAACTGTGTGCATTTTATTGCATATAAATTATACCTTAATAAAATTTAAAAGAAGCATTAGGAGAACATGGGGCTTGCTTCCAGATAACTTATGTTGCCTAGGGAAGTCAAGAGGACCATATATTACTGAACCCCTACAATGGAATTTCTTTCTTTTTTTTTTTCTGAGACAGAGTCTTACTCTGTCACCCAGGCTGGAGTGCAGTGGTGCGATCTCAGCTCACTGCAACCTCTGCCTCCAAGGTTCAAGTGAGTCTCTCAGCCTCCTGAGTAGCTGGGATCACAGGCATGGGCCACCATACCTGGCTAGTTTTTGTATTTTTAGTAGACATGGGATTTCACCATGTTGGCCAGGCTGGTCTTGGACTCCTGGCCTCAAGTGATCCACCCACCTCGGCCTCCCAAAGTGCTGGTATTACATGTGTGAGCTACCACACCCAGCCCCTACAATGGCTTTTATACATTACAGGTGTGATCTCATATAATTTCATCCTTCATATAATCCCTAAGAGATATTTTATCCATTTTTTTTCCAATGAGGAAATTCAGACTCAGAAAAGTTAAGTCACTTACCCATAATTAAAAAAAGATTGAGTTAAGGACTTCATTTATTTGGTCAACCAACATTGACTATTAACATTGATTTCAACATGTACAAGGCTGTCTGCCAGAGTTCTGAGGTCCTGCCTCCAGGAACTCCCAAGGTGGTGAGTAAGAGGGGCCTGTAGCAGACAGCAGCAATCCAATGGGAGGAGGATGTGTGGGTATGAAAGCAGGGATGGATGAACTCCTTCAGCCTTGTAAGGCAAAGTGAGAGGGATTTTTGCATTTGGAAAGATGACAATGTTGGCTCAGGAGTGGGGGTCGGGGGTGGTGTTTCCAGCTGTGGGAATATCACAGATAGGTGTAGGAACAAATTGCACAGGCTTGGGGCCGGTCGCGGTGGCTCACACCTGTAATCCCAGCACTTAGGGAGGCTGAGGCGGGCAGATCACCTGAGGTCAGGAGTTCATGACTAGCCAGGCCAAAGTGGTGAAATCCCATCTCTACTAAAAATACAAAAATTAGTCAGGCATGGTTGTGTGTGCCTGTAATCCCAGCTACTCAGGACGCTGAGGCAGGAGAATCGCTTGAACCAGGGAGGTGGAGGTTGTAGTGAGCTGAGATCGCACCACTGCACTCCAGCCTGGGTGACAGAGGGAGACTCTATCTCAAAAAAAATAAAAATAAAAATAATTTTAAAAAGCACAGGCTTGGAATTGTTACGGCAGGAAATAGGGAATCATGGCAGGTGTTTGAGCCACACAATACTGTGATCAAGGTGCAGATAAAGACAGATCTTCCCTACAATGGCATTCACCTGGAAACCTCCTTCTCATCTATCGTGGCCCAGCTTCGATGCCACCTTTTCAAAAAAGCCATTTAAAAAAATACAGCCCAGGCCCACATTATCCTAAGAGTTGATGAACAAAGATGTCCATCACAGTCAAAAATAGTCACAGCATTAAGGACTTCTATTTATTTGGTCAACCAACATTGACTATTAACATTGAGTTCAAGTATTGCATGCCAAGCACTTTATATACATTATCTGACTTAATCCTCCTAATGACCCATTTGGGTTGCTTTATGGTCTCCCTCTTACGGTTACAGTAGCTACGGCACACAGGGGTTTAGTCATATTTCACAAGGCTGGCAAATAGCAGGGCTATGCTTTGAAAACTGACCTGTCTGTTTCTTCTTCTTTTCTTTTTTTTTTTTTTTTTTGAGATGGAGTCTCATTCTGTCCCCCAGGTTGGAATGCAGTGGTGTGATCTCGGCTCATTGTAACCTCTGTCTCCCAGGTTCAAGCAATTCTCCTGCCTCAGCCTCCTGAGTAGCTGGGATGACAGGCACCCGCCACCATGCCCAGCTAATTTTTGTATTTTTAGTAGAGACAGGGTTTCACCATGTTGGCCAGGCTGGTCTTGAACTCCTGACCTCAGGTGATCCACCCACCTCAGCCTCCTAGAGTGCAGGGATTACAGGTGTGAGCCACTGTGCTCAGCCTGACCTGTCTGCTTCTTTACACTTCACTGTGCAACTTTTGATTATGATTGCAGATTTCTCCTATTGCAGTGGTTCCCAAACTTTTTGGCACCGGGGACCAGTTTCATGGAAGACAATTTTTTCAGGATGGAGGGGTTGGGGCAGGGATAGTTTCAGGATGATTCAAGAACATTGCATTTATTGAGCCCTTTATTTCTATTATTATTACATTGTAATATCTAATAAAATAGTGTACAATCATAATGTAGAATCAGTGGAAGTCCTGAGCCTGTTTCCCTGCAACTATATGGTCCCATGTGGGGGTGATGGGAGACAGTGACAGATCATCAGGCATTAGATTCTCATAAGGAGTGTGCAACCTACATCCCTCAAGTGTGCAGTTCACAATAGGGTTTGCACTCCTATGAGAATCTAATGCCTCATCTGATCTGACAGGAGGTGGAGCTAGGGCGGTAATGTGAGCAGTGGGGAGTGGCTGTAGATGGGGAGGGGCTGTAAATACAGATGATGCTTTGCTCACTTACCTACTGCTCATCTGCTATGTGGCGCAGTTCCTGGGGGTTGAAGACCCCTGTCCTCTTGGTCCTACAGGGCTCACCCGTCAGGACCCACAGGCTCACTGCAGAAGTTGGTCTGACCCCTTGTTGATGCCCCTGCCTGGTCTTGTCAGTCTCCGAGAGACACAGCCAGGAGCTGTGTCGCTACCCTGTACCCATGGTGCACCCAGGGAACACTCTGCATCTGTTCATGTGGGGAATTCCCTCTCCTGCCCTCTGGAAACTTCTCTTTCAATTTCCTTTCTACCAGGGCATCTCTGTGTGAGCCACATCCATAGGGTCCCTGTCCTCTGCCTTCTCAATAGCTTTAGCAATGGGGAGCCCAAGAGGTGATAGAGGGAGGGAGGAGTGTGAGGTCTGAGTACTGAGTTCCTCACCTGTTATTGGTGCAGTCACCATGGGCTGGCTGTTTCCTTTCGCCAGGGTCACAGATCCCCTCCCCTTGGACCTTTCTTTTTTTTTTTTTTTTTTTTTGAGATGGAGTCTCACTCTGTCTCCCAGGCTAGAGTGCAGTGGCGCAGTCTCGGCTCACTGCAACCTCTGCCTCCCATGTTCAAGTGATTCTCCTGCCTCAGCCTCCCAAGTAGCTGGGATTACAGGTGCCTGCCACCACACCTGGCTAATTTTTGTATTTTAGTAGAGACAGGGTTTCACTATGTGGGCCAGGCTGGTCTCGAACTCCTGACCTCAGGTGATCTACCTGCCTTGGCTTCCCAAAGTGCTGGGATTACAGGCATGAGCCACCACACCTGGCCCCCTTGGGCCTTTCTAATGCTGATTTCAGTGACCACAGGGGTCTCCTGCAGCCATCTTGTGACTATGAGGGAAACAAACATGAGAAAGAAACCAAGTGGAGGTGGAGATGAAACCACCTTTGCAAAATCATGATAGCAAAGGAAGTCTGACGTGGCTGACTCCATCTTGCTTCTAAACTCCAAGCTGTCTTTGCTTATTCCTGGGCATAGGTCAAGCTAACCCTGGGAGGAATTTAGTTTATGGTTTAACTTTGAAACAAAGATGACAATAGTCCCTTCCTATAATTGGTCCCCTACTTGTTTGGGGACTGAAACTGCCTTTGTAAAACTAATGAAAGGCTATGACAATAGGATTATGGGAGGGCCCAGAATTCTGCTAAAATGTAGGCATGGTTTCTACAATCTCTTACTATTCAGGAGTCATGTGGCCAGAGACCATGGGATTGGTGACTTCTCCAATTGCTCCTATAGATAACATCACTATCATAGAATCTAAGATTAGTCTTTTGAGGTTTTTTCAGACTGATGCCACCTGGACCCATGACTTATGACTCAACTGGTCCTGCGGCCCCATCCAGAGGCAGACTCAGTGCATGAGGACCGTTTTCCAGACCCCTATGATTTCATCCCTAACCAATCAGCAGCACCCATTCTCTAGCTCCCTGCTCACCAAATTACCCATAAAACTCTAGCTTCTGGCTGGGCGTGGTGGCTCACGCCTGTAATCCCAGCACTTTGGGAGGCCAAGGAGGGCAGATCACAAGGCCAAAAGTTTGAGACCAGCCTGGCCAACATGGTGAAACCCCGTTTCTACTAAAAATACAAAAATTAGCCAGGTGTGGTGGTGGGTGGCTGTAATCCCAGCTACTCAGGAGGCTGAGGCAGGAGAATTGCTTGAATCCAGGAGGCAGAGGTTGCAGTGAGCCAAGATCATGCCATTGTACTCCAGCCTGGGCAAAAGGGTGAGACTCCATCTCAAAAAAAAAAATTAGCCAGGCGTGGTGGGTGGTGGTGGGTGCCTGTAATCCCAGCTACTTGGGAAGCTGAGGCAGGAGAATCACTTGAACCCAGCAGGTGGAGGTTGCAGTGAGCTGAGATCATGCCACTGCACTCCAGCCTGGGTGACAGAGTGAGATTCTGTCCCAAAAAAAGCAAAAACAAAAACAAAAAACACTGTATCCTCTGAGCTCTTGGCGAGACTGAATTGAGCGATAATCCAGTTCTTCTGCATGCCCAGCCTTGCATCGATTAAACTCTTTCTCCACTGCAGTGTTGTGGTCTTGATGAATTGATTTTGTCTGTGCAGCCAGCGGGCAGGAAGAACCCATCAGGCAATTACAGAGAGACAAGAGAACAACAGAGAAACTGAGTCAGAGACTGCTCAGACAGCTGTGCTACAGGACTTCAGTTTCTTAGAATAGCAAATGTTCCTTATGCTTAGTTTGTATTGGATTTTCCACCATTTGCAAAATATACCTGCAAGAGATTTACCAAAGAGTGACCTGAAACCCCTTTCTCTCTCTCTCTCTCTCTTTTTTTTAGACAGAGTCTCGCTCTGTCATCCAGGCTGGAGTGCAGTGGCACAATCTCAACTCATTACAACCTCTGCCTCCCAGGTTCAAGCAATTCTCCTGCCTTAGAGTCCCAAGTAGCTGGGACTACAGGTGCCCATCACCACGCCCGGCTAATTTTTTTCTTTTTCTTTTTTGTATTTTTAGTAGAGACAGGGTTTCACCATGTTGGCCAGCTGGTCTGTAACTCCTGACCTTAAGTGACCTGCACACCTCGGCCTCCCAGACTGCTGGGATTACAGGCATGAGCCACCGGGCCCAGCCTGAAACCCCTTTCTCTTCCCCCCCTTTCTTCCTAATGAATCCGGCTTCGTTGTTCACCCATTTGCATTTCTCTCTTAGATACACAACTGATCAGATTACTTCCAGAATGAAAACCCAGTGCTTATCTCGTTGAAGCAACTGCTTTAATTTCAGCCTTTACAATCACAGTTATTCTTACCCCAGAGTCTGGCACCATCTTCCATGAATGTGTCAGCATTGAGCTCCCTGAAATAAAGTACTAGAGCACAGTTGTCGAGCTGGGCTAATTAAAGATGTGTATCACTGGTGGAATTGTCTCTTTGGAACCAAAAAATTAATTACGTCTCTTTGGCCTGGTGACCAGTTGTGGAAAACAAACCAACAGATACACACAATTGTTTGCTATCTACAGTTCTCCCAATACATTATCTCCAGTTCTCATTTGCTTTTTCAGATTCTGGGTGTACCGGAGGATGAACGTCTGATGGGATCTGAAGAAACCAACTTCTGGCCAAGTGCGGTGGCTCATACTGTAATTGCAGCATTTTGGGAGGCTGAAGTGGGTGGATTGCTTGAGCCCAAGAGTCTGAGACCAGCCTAGGCAACATGGTGAAGCCCTGTCTCTACAAAAAAAAAAAAAAAAAATTAGCGGGGTGTGGTGGTGCATGCCTGTAGTCCCAGCTACTCAGGAGGCTGAGGTGGGAGGATGGCTTGAACCCAGGAGGTTGAGGCTGCAGTGAGCTGTGATTGTGCCACTGCACTCTGGCCTGGGTGATAGAGTGAGACCCTGCCGAGAAAGGAAAGAAAGAAAGAAAAAGAAAGAGAGAAGGAAGGAAGGAAGGAAAAAGGAAGGAAGGAAAAAGAAAGAAAGAAAAGGAAGGAAGGAAGGAAGGAAAGAAGGAAGGAAGGAAGGAAGGAAGGAAGGAGGAGGGAGGGAGGGAGGGAGGGAGGAGGGAATGAAGGAAGGAAGGAAGGAAGGAAGGAAGGAGCCAACTTCAGATAGTCAATGGCACCTGGAAATGCTCCCCAGACAGGAGACTGGGAAGGAGAAGCAAGAAACTGGAACCAGAGTACCAGAGTGAAGGCTTAAAGGGCCATGTCCCAAAGATGGGTTCATAACTTACTTTAATTAATTAATTAATCAATTAATTAGAGACAGAGTCTTGCTCTGTCACCCAGGCTGGAGTGCAGTGGTGCAATCTCAGCTCACAGCAGCCTCCGCCTCCCAGGTTCAAGTGATTCTCCTGACTCAGCCTCCCGAGTAGCTGGGATTACAGGTGCCCACCACCATGCCTGGCTAATTTTTATATTTGTAATAGAGTTGGAGTTTTGCCATGTTGACCAGACTGGTCTGGAACTCCTGACCTTAGCCCCCCACCCTTAGCCTCCCAAAGTGCTGGGATGACAGGCATGAGCCACTGCGCCTGGCCAGTTCATAACTTTATGAAGCAGACATGCGTCTGTTTGTTGGCATTGAAACAGGCAAGTTGGAGGCTGGGCGTGGTGGCTTATGCCTGTAATCCCAGCACTTTGGGAGGCCGAGGTGGGCGGATCACAAAGTCAGGAGATTGAGACCATCCTGGCTAATACTGTGAAACCCCTTCTTTACTAAAAATACAAAAAATTAGCCGGGTGCGGTGGTGGGCACCTGTAGTCCCAGCTACTCGGGAGGCTGAGGCAAGAGAATGGCATGAACCTGGGAGATGGAGCTTGCAGTGAGCCGAGATAGCTCCACTGCAGTCCAGCCTGGGCAAAAGAGCAAGACTCCATCTCAAAAAAAAAAAAAAGTTTAAAAAAAAGAAACAGGGAAGTTGGAGCTTCCTGTGAGGGGAGTCCCAGTGGCAGCACCTGAATCCCTGAAGAAGAGGAATTGTTGGAAAAGACCAACCGGGGATCCTCCCGGGTCCTTCCTGGTGTGTTCCTCAGGCAGGTGGCAGGTGGCAGATGTGTGCTTTGTGGGGCAGGTCATTTGTGAAGTTAGGGGAGCAATCTGTAAGACTGCTGATGTGGTTTGGCTGTGTCTCCACCCAAGTCTCATCTTGAATTGTAGCTCTCATAATTCCCACATGTTGTGGGAGGGACCCAGTGGGAGACAATTGAATCAATTGAATCATGGGGGTGGTTTCCCCCATACTGTTCTGTGGTAGTGAATAGGTCTCATGAGATCTGATGGTTTTATCACGGGAAATGTCTTTTGCTTGGTCTTCACTTCCCTCTTGTCTGCTGCCATGTAAGATGTGCCTTTCACCTTCCACCATGATTGTGAGGCCTCCCCAGCCACGTGGAACTGTGAGTCCATTAAACCTTTTTCTGTATAAATTACCCAGTCTCCAGTATGTCTTTATTAGCACCATGAAAATGAACTAATACAACCGCTCTCACTTCTGACACCAACTCCAAGTTCAGGGGTCCCCAAGACAACTCTCAGACTGGACAATGTGCTAGAAGGACTCACAGAATGCACTGAAAGCTGTTACGCTCATGGTTACAGTTTATTACAGCACAGGATACAGATTAAAATCAGCCCAGGGAAGAGACTCATGAGACGGAGTCTGGGAAGTTTCCAGCAGAGCTTCCAGTTGTTCTCCACCAGTAGAGTTGTGGGCAGCACTAAATGTCCCCAGCAGTAATGTGTGACAACCCACATGGGACCTTGGCCACCAGGAAGCTTGGCAGAGCCTTGGCATTCAGCTTTTGTTAGCTTGGTCACTGAGACATAGCTGATGACCCATGTGGCTGACCTCGTTTTCCAGCCTCTTCACAGAGCTAATACTGCAGGGGTCCAAAGCTCCTACCCTAAATCACATTTTTAGACTATCTGGTGTGGCTCAAGGCCCCCAGGTAAACAGACACTTATGACACAGGACATTCCAAGGGCTTAGAGATCCCTTCCCAGGAGCTGATGGCAAAGGCTAGACCTCTCTTTGAGCAAGGCTGATTTTTTCTTTTCTTTTCTTTTCTCTCTTTTTTTTTTTTTTTGACATAGCTGTAACTTGTGTATTTATGCCTGTGTTCCCAGCTGTAACTTGTGTTTCAGCTGGGAACACAGGCATAGAGGGCCCTGGGCCTCTGTCAGTTGCCAACTTTCTTTCTTTCTTTTTTATTTTTTTGAGACAGAGTTTCACCCTTGTTGCCCAGGCTGGAGTGCAATGGCACTATCTTGGCTTACTGCAACCTCCACCTCCCTGGTTCAAGTGATTCTCCTGCCTCAGCCTCCTGAGTACCTGGGATTATAGGCGCGTGCCACCACGCCTGGCTAATTTTTTTTTTTTTTTTTGTATTTTTAGTAGAGATGGGGTTTCACCATGTTGGTCAGGCTGGTCTCGAACTCCTGACCTCAGGTGATCCACCTGCCTTGACCTCCCCAAATGCTGGGATTACAGGCATGAGTACCCGGCCTGTTTTTCTTATGCTGCTTTTCTTCCCTGGAATACCTCAGCTCTCTTTCTTTTCCTTCCTTCCTTCCTTCCTTCCTTCCTTCCTTCCTTCCATCCTTCCTTTTTTCCTTCCTTCCTTCTCCCTTCCTATTTTTTTTGCAGTTTTTCTTTACCCGATATCAACGTGCACATCTAGAGTCCCCATCTCTTTCATGGCAAATTTCCGGATCTCTTTGCACGCCCAAGGGGCACGCCTCTTGAAGCCCACTCCATGAATGTGCTTGTGAATGTTGAGGGTGCATTCTTGGACCACTAAATCATTGGTGGCAGAATGGTCCTTCTTTGGAGGAGCCATACTGACAGACCCGAGCTGGAAAAGTGCCTCGACTCTTTCTATCTGTTCAACCGAATCCCACCCAGTTGGTGAGGTTATCCCCAGCCCACCTCCTCCTGGAAGCCCTCGGAGACTTTCCCCAGGCTGGTTCCTTTTCATAGCCATCCTAGAGGACAGCAGATGCACTATGATCTTGCTGCTGTGACCCTCAGTCTCTATAATAGCATCTGGCACTTTAGGGGGCCCTTTGAAACACTAGAGAGAGAATCTGTTTTGGGTATGAGCTGGGGTATTTGGGGTACCCTTGCGTGCAGATTTCTCGGAGCTTTTGTAGCTGAATGAACCTGATTTGGCAAATGAATAACAGAGTGGCTCCCTCCCCAGGGTCATCTCAGCACAGAGTGGCCAAAATGTCCTGGGCCTGTTCCTCAGCCTTCTCCACAAATTCTGGATTAGTTCATGCAGTGTGGGCCCAAGACTGCCACAGAAGTCACCTCCTGGGGAGTAAATCAGAGATTTCGAAGTTTAGGATAATTTACGAACAGGGCAACTATACCAAACCCCTCATTTACAGCGAAAGAAACTGGGCTTAGAGAGAGGAGCAGGCTTGCTGCCAATTCCTCTCTGCTCAAGAGCTTCTGTTTGCAGATAGAACGGGTGGTTAAAGGGTTTTACAATTAATGTAATGAATGTCAGTCATTCTCTGGGCATTCTGCAAAATTGCCAGCTTAGAAAGGCTAAAGTGAGATCTTGTCTGATCAGATTTTAAGCTCTGTGCTTAACGAACAACATGGCTTGAAGCCACAAAAAGTACAAGCAATACTCCCTGCCAGCTCAGAGCAATCCCTGACATTTGCAGTTCAGACGTGGGGAGAACGCCAAGATTTGGGCACTGCCTGACTTTAAGAAGAAAGGACAAGATTAGGAGATGACAAAGGAGACCCCAGATCGCTGAGTCCTTGGAAACAAACGCTCCATCACGGTGGCTTTCACACGGCTGGAGCACAGTGTATCTTTTCTGGCTCTGTCATTCTTTTGCATTTGCCACTGAAGCCCGTTTTTCAGCTTTGTGTCCAATTTATGGATGCACACGTATAATTACACCGGTATTATACGCTTGCACATAAAACCCGCTGACTGTGGAATTTCATTAGTTTTCACTCTGGTAAATCTCCATCCTGGATCAACTCAACAAAGAAGTGGTTTGTTCTCTGAGTAGCAATTGGCCCACACATCTGCCTGCCAGAGCCTTCCCTAATTATGGAACACACTCAAGGGCTCATTAGGAACTTAAATTACATCCTTGTTTTAAAAGGAAGCACATTGGTAGGATGCAGGAGCTTTCATGTATTACTCATTCATTCACTCATCCATCATTTGTTGATTTGTCCATTCATTCTTTCACTCATTCATCCATTTGTTAGTTTGTCCACTGGTTCGTGGACTCGTTCATTCATTTGTTGTTTGTCCATTCATTCATTTACTCATTCATTCATTTGTTCGTTTGTCTATTTGTTCACTCATTCATTCATTGTTTGTCCATTCAGTCATTTACTCATTCATTCATTCGTTTGTCCATTTGTTCACCCATTCATTCGTTGGTTTGTCCATTCATTCATTCACTCTGGTTGGTTTGTTCAGTCACTCATTCATATATTCCCTCAGTTTGTTCACTCATTCACTCAATTTGTTCATCCATTTGCTTGGTTCATCCATTCACTCAATCTTTCATTCACTCCTTCATTCGTTCACAGTTGGTTCATTCAGTCATTCACTCATTTATTTCACTTGGTTTGTTCATCCATTAATTCATTCACTCATTCGTTCACTCATTGGTTTGTTAATTCATTAATACACTCCTTCACTCATTCATTCACTAGTTGGTTTGTTAATTCATTCATACACTCATTCATTTGTTGGTTTGTTAATTAATTCATTCACTTCTTTACTCACTAATTCATTAACTCATTCATTCCTTTGCACAATACCAAATTGGAGATGCTCAGAGGTCAGCCAGGTTCCCCTGGTCATCTACTCAAGCTCATGAGGCACAGTATGACATGGCAACATCTCAGTTAAGAGCCATCCCAACCTGTCTTCAGGTTCAACCCACCCTTGCATTTAGCCACATGAGTTTTGTGAGTTCAGTGTCAGCTGAATCTGAGATATATGGTTTAAACATTGCTCAGGGCAAGTTGGAGGCCTGGAGAATATGGCCCCAAACATCCTGAGGGTAGGCTGCCTCCAGGGACACCCAGGCTGTTGTGTGGAGCCCAACGGTGCATCCATGTTGCCCAGCAGGAGCTACTCACCTTGACTGTCCCTGCTGTGACTCGGGAGCCTCATCTCTTGCTGGACAACTGGGACCGCAGGTTTTCCCACCTCCTCTCAAGGTCCTTCCACAATGCATTGTCCCCACACTGTCCCATCCATCCTTCTAGCCCTCTGTTCAGATCATGGCTTGCCCTGGCTTAAAACCCTTCAGTGACTCCCCATGACTCCCCAGGTAAGGTTCACACCACTTTCCAGGGATATACGGGGTCCCTAATGCCCCAGAACTTGCTCCCTTCTCTGACCTCGTCGCATTTCCCTTCCTCTAGAAGCGCAAAGCCCCACCCTTCCCTGCAGCTGCCCAAGATTCCCTGGATGCCTGGGTCCTATGCCAAGGATGCTGATTCCTCTATCCGGGACACCCTTTCCTGGAAACAACTCCTCTGCTTTCTAGACTCAGCTCCCGAATCCGTATCCAGAAAGCTTTCTCGATGAGAGACGGGATGCATGGAAACAAGGGCTCATTCTGAGGATGGAACAGAGCTGGGCATTCAGGGCTAAGAGACTGGAACGCCAACACCAGTGTTCGGCCCATGTATGACAGTGGAACTCTGACCCACCTCCTGCAGCCGCCAGCCCAGGAAGCCAAACCAAACACCAGGGCTAGATCAGTAACTACCAGCTTCTTGAAAAATTTTTCCCCACACTTCCAGTTCATGACCAAATAGAGGAAGCCAGTGATGCTCCATTCTATCCAACCTCATAGGAGCCCTGCTTCTAGGGACATCCCCCCAGCCTCCAATCAGGGCACACCTGGGCCTTCCTTTTTCCCTCTAAAGCTTTCCTCTACCTGCCTTTGAGTCTCTCTGCCTAACGCCAAATGACAGTGGCCGACTCCCTTGCTATAGTGAGCTCTGAATTGGGAGCCTTTGCCCTCTCTCATTTGAGTTCTTTTCAGTTACATCCATACCGACCAGCCCCTGATACCCATATGCCTTCTCCCTAAACACTAGGCCTCCCTCCACAGAGCCCTCCCAACCCTCCACGGCTCACTTCCATCATCGCCGTCTTCCTTCTGAGCTAGAGTCTCCTGTTCACAGCTCTGTACCCCGGCACACAGCATAGAGTCTGCCTGTTATTTGAGGGAATGAACAAATGAATGAATGAATGCATGATGTGACTATTTACAGATAGCCAAATGCTTGGTACCACAGGGCCAAATTGCCAGAAATCCAAGCCTACTGTGCACCCATGTGGGCATTAAATCAGTGAAGATCAAAACTTTTGCTTCCATGGACTTTGGAGATGTTTAAGAAACAGAGACGATAGCCTGGGCACAGTGGCTCATGCCTATAATCTCAGTACTTTGGGAGGCTGAGGCCGGAGAATCGCTTGAGGCCAAGAGTTTGAGACCAGCCTGGGCAACATAGTGAGACCCCATCTCTACAAAAAATTAAAAAATTACCACCGGGCTTGGTGGCTCACACCTGTAATCCCAGCACTTTGGGAGGCTGAGGTGGGTGGATCACTTGAGGTCAAGAGTTCAAGACCAGCCTTGCCAACATGGTGAAACCCCAGTTCTACTAAAAATACAAAAAATTAGCTGGATATGGTGGCAGGCACCTGTAATCCCAGCTACTTGTGAGGCTGAGGCAGGAAAATCATTTGAACCTGGGAGGCAGAGGTTGAAGTGAGCCAAGATCATGCCACTGCACTCCAACCTGGGCAACAGAGCAAGACTCCATCTCAAAATAAATAAATAAATAAATAAATAAAATAAAAAATTACCTGGGCATGCTGGTGTGCACCTGTGGTCCCAGCTACTCCAGAGGCTGAGGCAGGAGGATCACTTGAGCCCAGAAGTTGGAGGCTGCAATGAGCTATGATTGTGCTACTGGACTCCAGCCTGGGCAACAGAGCAAGACCTCATCTCAAAATTAATTAATTAATTAGTTAATACAATTTAAAAACGAAAGAAAGAAACTGAGAGGAGAATGTAGGTGCTCTTCCATGGTAGTTAGCATGGTTGTGAATTTACACATTGTGGAATTCTGTAAGGAATGTTTCTGTCTTCCTCCGGGCAAAACGCTTCCCAAAGGCAGGGACTTGGGTTTATTATTCTTATTGTTATTTGGTGTATTTTTAGTGTCTGAAATGCAGTAGGTGCTTATCAAATATTATTGGAAGGAAGGAATGAAGGGAGGGAGGGAGGAAGGAAAGAAGGAAGGAAGGAAGAAAGAGAGGAAAGAAAGGAAGGGAGGAAGGGAGGGAGGGAGGGAAGAAGGAAGGAAGGAAGAAAGGAGGGAAGGAAGGAAGGGAGGAAGGAAGGGAAGGAGGAAGGGAGGGAGGAAGGAAGGAAAGAAAGAAGGAGGGAAGTAAGGAAGGGAGGGAGAGAGGGAGGGAGGGAGGAAGGAAGGAAGGAAGGAAGGATGGATGGAAGGAAGAAAGGAAGAAAGGAAGGAAGGGCCTCAGTCTGTTCAGGCTGCTTTAATGGGACATCTTAGACTGGTGGCTTATCGACAACAGAAATTCATTGCTCACAGTTCTGGAGGCTGGGGAGTCCAAGGTCAAGGTGCTGGCAAATTCCAAGTCTGGCAAGGACCTGCTTTCTGATTCATAGATGGCATCTTCTTGTCATGTCCTTACACGGAGGAGGGAGGAAGAAAGCTCTTTGGGGTCCCTTTTACAAGGACACAAACCCCTCATGACCTAATCACCTCCCAAAGGCCCCACCTTCAAATACCTTCACACTGGGGATTAGGTTTCAACGTGAATTTTGGGAGAAAGCCCAGAAAAGAAGGGAAGGAAGGAGAGAGGGAGGAGTATAAGCAGAACCTGGGGTCTCATGGGGTCCCCTCTTTTCCCCTCTCCCACCCCTAACTGTCTTCATCACTCTTCCCCTCCAGCCCCACTTCCAAGAGCTTTCTGTCCAGAATAAAGCTGGAGACAGGACCATGGTGAGGATGCAGAATGAAAGAATGCATGGCTGTATGAAAACACGTATTTATTTTTTATATTTTTTTTAATTTTTTTAAGCTTTTTTTTATTTTTTTATTTAGTAGAGCCAGGATCTCATCCTGTCACCCAGGCTGGAGTGCAGCGGCATGATCCATAGCTCACTGTCACCTCAAACTCCTGGGCTCAAGTGATCCCCTGCCTCAGCCTTACAAATAGCTGGGACTACAGGTGCATGCCAGTATGGCCAGCTAATTTTAAAAATTTTGTTCTGTAGAGATGGGGGTCTCCCTATGTTGTCCAGGCTGGTCTCAAACTCCTGGTCTCAAGGGATGCTCCTACCTTGGCCTCTCAAGCACTAAGATTATAGGCCGTGAGCTACCACACTTGACCCATTTCTGAGCACCTTTTTTTTTTTTCTTCAGACAGAGTCTTGCTCTGTCACCCAGGCTGGAACCCAGGAGGCACCCAGTGGTGCAATCCTGGCTCACTGCAACTTCTGCCTCCCGGGTTCAAGTGATTCTCGTGCCTCAGCCACCTGAGTAGCTGGGACTACAGGTGCGTGCCACCACGCCAGTTAATTTCTGTATTTTTAGTAGAGACAGAGTTTCGCCAGGCTGGTTTGGACCTCAGACGATCCTCCTACCTCGGCCTCCCAAAGTGCTGGAATTACAGGTGTGAGCCACTGCTCCCAGCCTGAGCCTCTTTAAATGGGGTTTTCATCTCACCTCTAACCAAAATTCCCAGGCTAGGCACTAGCCAGGGGAGCCCCTCCCCACTTCTCTAACTGGGAGGGCCATCTCAGGGCAGGGTCGGCTGAGTCTCCTCTAGACTGGTCCTGACCCAGGGGTGGAGGGGAAGGGGCATTTCTACCAAGGCAGAGAGCCTCTGTCGAAGACGACAGCCCAGTGCCAAGCGTCGTAAATTATTCTGTGGGTTTTACAAGAACCATAAATATTACATGGCGCATGCCTATGTTCTGCGAGCTCAGGAGGCAGGTGTGACATGCACTCCAACACGTAATTAGGCAGACTCGGCCAGAAACCAGCCTCAGCCACAAAAATATCACTGATGATTGCCTCCAGACCCGTCGTTAGAAGCAAGAAAGACCAGCGTGAGAGGAGTCCGGCGTCAGAGAAAGTTGCTGGTTGTCTCATAAGAGCTCCAAATTTTATTTTGATTCTGACGCTATCTGAGGCTGATAATGGCCACACCAAATCCAAATTAAAGACCTAGTTTAGGGATTTTAATCTGAGGAATACCAGCAAATGTGCCACTTTGGGGATGGATTGTTTATCTGGGGGGCATTGACGAGAGATCGCATAAGCAGACCAAGACCCTGAAATAGCAACAAATAAATTAAAGCAGCAGCCTTCAGCCGACATAAGATCTGGTCTGCTAATGAACTCACAGCGACGTACTCATCTGGCAGCCTCACTTGCCACTCTCCAGTGGCACCGAAAGTGACCAGATGGGCCCCATCCAGGAAGTGCTTAAAGATGTGTCCACTTCAGACTTCATTTTTCCACGTGTTCTGGAAACCCTTTGTCTCCCAGGAGTTTCATGACGTTTTTTTGTTTGTTTGTTTTGTTTTTTGCTTTTGTTTTTTTTTTGAGACGGAGTCTTGCTTAGTCACCCAGGCTGGAGTGCAATGGTGCGATCTTGGCTCACTGCAACCTCTGTCTCCTGGGTTCAAGCAATTCTCATGCCTCAGCCACCCGAGTAGCTGAGACTACAGATGCACACGCCACCACGCCCAGCTAATTTTTGTATTTTTAGTAGAGATGGGGTTTCACCGTATTGGCCAAGCTGGTCTTGATCTCCTGACCTCAGGTGATCCACCTACCTCGGCCTCCCAAAGTGCTGAGATTACAGGCGTGAGCCACCGTGCCTGGCCTCTTGAATTTTTTTTTTGTAGGTTTTGTGTCCCCATCTGAAAAACAAGGGTGTAGAGGGAATTATAATGTCTACCTTTTTTTTTTTTTTTTTTTTTGAGACAGAGTCTCATTCTGTCGCCCAGGCTGGAGTGCAGTGGTGCGATCTCGGCTCACTGCAACCTCCACCTCCCAGGTTCAAGCAATTCTCTTTTCTTAGCCTCCCGAGTAGCTAGGATTACAGGCATGTGTCACCATGCCCGGCAAATTTTTGTGTTTTTAGTAGAGATGGGGTTTACCCATGTTGGCCAGGCTGGTCTTGAACTCCTGACCTGAGATGATCCACCCACTTTGGCCTCCCAATGTCCTGGGATTACAGGTGTGAGCCAACACACCCGGCCAAAATCTACCTTTTCATTCTGAGCTGGGCGGGCTCTAAGTTTTCTTACTCGTATGTTTGACAGAATTGTGTTTGGCTTTTGTAAAAGTAAAACTATTATTAGTAGTAAAAGTATTACTAGTTTCAGTGGGGAGTATTTTCGGGTCGCCTAGAGGGACAGCACTGACCACAAACCCCTCAGGGATGAGCTGAAGGCCTAAGTACCTGGATGGATAAGGCATACCCGTGGCCAAAGGACACGAGGGCCTGGCTTTGCTCTGCCCCATAGAACTTTCTAGAACTCTGAAAATGTTCTCTATGTGTTGCCCAATACAATGGTCACCAGCCCCATGTGGCCATGAAGCATTTGGAATTTTAAGTGGCTAGCACTACTGAGGAGCTGAACTTTTCTTTTATAAATTGTGTTTGTTATCAATTCATTTGAATTTTAAGAATGGATGCCAGAGGGAGTTATCAGAAAACGCGTCAAGATGTTTGGAACCACTTAGACGTTTGAATCTGCTTTTTTTCAACTGCAAATTTTTAAAGAAGTCTAAATACGGATCAAGTACTTCTGAGGAAAATTTAGGGTGTGAATGGAGATACGCAGTGAGTGTAAAATACACACCAGATTTCTAAGACTGAGTACCAAAAATGTAAAATATTTCATTCGTAATTCTTATATTGATTATATGTCGGGATGATAAACATTTTGGGTACGTTGGGTTAAAATGGAATATATTCTTAAAATGTATTTCATCTGTTTCATTTTCCTGTTTTAACCCATTTATGTCTGAGGTTGCAATGTTTTGAATTTTTGCAATCAGACCTTGGTGATGACCTTGAGTGGTAGGATATAAACAACCCCCACATTCTTAGCGTTCCAGTAATAGAACACTAGGCATACATGGGCTTAATGTGGTTGCTGGAGAATTTAGACCACATGTGTGGCTTATGCAATGGTACTAGCAATCATGTTGATGGCCTGGCCTCAGCTAGGCACTGGATGCAGGGGCAATGACATCTCAGTGTTTAAGGGCTCAGACCTGTAGGGGAGATAGACATGTCAACTAAAGAAAAAAAAAGAACAAGCTTTTCTTTCCTTTTTTTTTTTTTTGAGACGGAGTTTCACTTTTGTTGCCCAGGCTGGAGTGCAGTGGTGTAATCTCGGCTCACTGCAACCTCTGCCTCCCGGGTTCAGTCAATTTTCCTGCCTCAGCCTCCTGAGTAGCTGGGATTACAGGTGCCTGCCACCACGCCTGCTAATTTTTGTATTTTTAGTAGAGACGGGGTTTCATCACGTTGGCCAGGCTGGTCTCGAACTCCTGATCTCAAATGATCCACCTGCTTTGGCCTCCCAAAGTGCTGGGATTACAGGCGTGAGCCACCCTGCCTGGCCAAAAAATCAAGCTTTTAAAGAATTAAAGTTCGTTTTATTCAGAAGTCTTACTGAGGACTACAGACTGAGGCCCATAGCCCAGGGGCAGCCCTTTAGAGAGGTTCAATCAGACTTCTCTGAAGCAATCAGTGTTTCTTAATTTTTTGCTTTTGTGTTTGTTTTTTGTAGTCTGCTTGCTAGGGACCAATTACTGTTTTAACTCACTGCTTACATACAGGTAGTAGAGGTTCAGTACGTGTAAAATCACATCAAAGTTTGAGTGCAAAAGAACAACTGGTTACAGCTTACAGAAGTGTAATCACGACGCTGTTAGATGTCATTTTGTGTGCAGAAAAAGGCAAGGACTAGGGTCATTTAATTTTATTCTTACTATTTTTTCAGAGACAGGGTCTTGCTCTGTCACCCAGGTTGGGCTGCAGTTGTGTGATCGAGGCTCACTTCAGCCTCCACCTCCTGGGCTCAAGTGATTCTCCTGCCTGAGCCTCCTGAGTAGCTGGGAGTATAGGTGTGCTTTGGCCTCCCCAAATCATGGGATTACAGGCGTGAACCATGGTTCCTAGTCTACATTTTGAGAAATACAGTGACTCGGGCAAGAGACGTGGTGGGCTGTGTGCTCTATCTTGTTTTGTCTTTAAAGCATCTTTGGGGAGAGCGGCCCACCTTCACAGAGTCAGGGACTTTGTGAAATTCTGATGCTACAATAAATAAGCAAACCTGGTGTTTTTTGTTTTGTTTTGTTTTGTTTTCTTTTGAGACAGAGTTTCGCTCTTATCACCCTGGCTGGAGTGCAATGGTGCAATCTCGGCTCACTGCAACCTCTACCTCTCGGGTTCAAGCGATTCTCCCACCTCAGCCTCCTGAATAGCTGCCACCATGCCTGGCTAATTTTTGTATTTTTCAATAGAGACCAGATGTCACCATGTTGGCCAGGCTGGTCTCAAACTCCTGACCTCAGGTGATCCACCCACCTCGGACTCCCAAAGTGCTGGGATGACAGGCATGAGCGACTGCACCTGGCCAACCAGGTGTCTTATGTTTGCTGCTTTGTCTCAGAGACAGCAAGCAAGAATATAAGCATGAAAATAGCAGGAATGCAAGGATGGTCTGAAGAAACCCGCCATGTGCACAGAGCCTCCCTAGGACCTCAAGTCTGCAACCTGCACAACTATACATGGCAGACCTGCTGCCCTGCTCCCCCTCTTCCCTCTGCAATGCCAGCAGTTCCACAAATCACAGGCAGGGAGCTCAACAGCCCAGGCCCAGGGAGAAATCTTGACACTAGGGACAGCTGATGCAGACACCAGCAAGGTCACGGTGATGTCATTTTCAGAACAAACATCAGTCCCCAGATCAGATATCAAAATCTACAGTTATAGTCTCAGCTCTTCTGGAAGGCAGAGATAATGCATGTAAGAGGGTCTGGCACTAGAATACCCACTCCGGGCCCCCAGTAGTCTTCCTGACCTGGCAGTGCCCACTGTCATCACTGCACACATCACTGTTGCCCTGGGCCAACAGCCTGTGTTGGCCCAAGGGTCCCAGTGTGATTCAATGTGGAGGTCCCAGTCTTATTCAGTACAAGGGCCAGTTTGTAATATCAGAAATGTCTGGCTGGGCACAGTGGCTCACGCCTGTAATCCCAGCACTTTGGGAGGCCAAGGCGGGTGGATCACCTGAGGTCAGGAATTCAAGACCAGCCTGGCCAATGTGGTGAAACCCCGTCTCTACTAAAAATACAAAAATTAGCCAGGCATGGTGTTGGGCACTTGTAGTCCCAGCTACTCGGGAGGCTGAGGCAGGAGAATCACTCAAACCCAGGATATGGAGGTTGCAGTTGAGCCAAGATTGTGCCGCTGCACTCCAGCCTGGGTGACAGAGTGAGACTCTGTCTAAAAACAACAACAACAACAACAAAGAAACTTCCACATAGCAAGGATGGCGAGGATGCTTTGAGATACCAGTGGAGGGCAGAGAGCAGCTATGAATGAACTCAGGCAGTTTTTTGAGACAGAGTCTTGCGTGTCACCCAGGCTGGAGTGCAGAGGTGTGATCATAGCTCACTGCAGCCTCCATTTCCCAGGCTCAAGCAATCCTCCCACCTCAGCCTCCCAAGTAGCTGGGACCACAGGTGCACGGCACCACACCTGGCTAATTTTTCTTTTATTTTTTGTAGAGGTGGGGTCTTGCTGCATTGCCCAGGCTGGTCTCGAACTCCTAGGCTCAAGTGATCCTCCTAATTCGACCTCCCAAAGTGCTGGGATTAAGAGTATGAGCCACAGCACTCGGCCCGCGCTCATTTTTAAGACTTGGCTCCAAGGCCCCATGTGTATGATCTCATTTATCATTTACATATACTCTAAGACAGGCAATATCACTATCACTCCCAGTTTACAGAAGGGGAAACTGAGGCACAGGAAGGTAAGTGGCTTGTGGATAAGGTCAAGCGGCTGTAAGTGTAGAGCTGGAATCATCAGGCTGAGATGAGATGAGACCTGGAGCATTTGAGAGGGAGGGCAGTGCTAGGAAGAAAGAGCACAGAAGACTGGGTTCAAATCCTGGCACTGACCCATGATGTGGGCTTTGGTAAGTCTATTGGCCTCTGGGCCTCAGTTGTCTCGTCTGCAAAATGGGAACCTTTCATCCATCCTAATAATATTTACTGAGGATGTACTATGCATCTTGATCTTTTCTAGATACTGGGGCTACACGGCTTATCCCCTATTGGGAGAAGGATGTTATGAGATCATGTCAAGATAAGTGCTGCCAAAGAATAAAGCCTGCAGCCATAAAAAAGAATGAGTTCGTGTCCTTTGCAGGGACATGGATGAAGCTGGAAGCCATCATTCTCAGCAAACTAACACAGGAACAGAAAACCAAACACCTCACATTCTCACTCGTAAGTGGGAGTTGAACAACGAGAACACATGGACACAGGGAGGGGAACATCACCCACTGCGGCCTGCTGGAGGATGGGGGGCAAGGGGAGGGAGATCACTGGGACAAATGTGTCATGCATGCCGGGCTTAAAACCTAGATGATGGGTTGATAGGTGCAGCAAACCACCATGGCACATGTATACTTATGTAACAAACCTGCACATTCTGCACATGTATCCCAGAACTGAAAGTAAAATGAAATTTAAAAAAAAAAAAGGAATAAAACCATGGGGACAGGCACAGTGGCTCATACTTATAATCCTAGCAATTTGAGAGACTGAGATGGGAGGATCACATGAGGCTAGGAGTTCGAGTACAGCCTGGGCAACATAGCAAGACAAAATTAAATAAATTAGCCAGGTGTGGGGGCTGTACAAAAATTAAATAAATTAGCCAGGTGTGGGGGCTGTGCCTGTAGTCCCAGCTACTCGAGAGGTTGAGGCAGGAGGATTGCTTGAGCCCAGAAATTTGTAGTTTGAGGCTGCAGCGAGCTATGATGGCACCACGGTGCTCCAGTCTGGGCTACAGAGTGAGTCCCTGTTTCTAAAATAAAATTTTAAAAAAGAATAAAACTGTGAGAAAGGCACAGAGGGTGAAGAGTGACTGGGTGGCTACTCTGCCTTAAGAGGTGACCCCTGCAGAGTGAGAAAGGAAGGGCTCTGGCCACAGAATTGGGAAAAGAGCATTTCTGCCCAAGGAGATGAGACAGCAGGTGCAAAGGCCCCAAGGCAAGAACAATCTTGGAGGTTAATGAGAAGGTCAAACCAATGGGTCAAGTCAGGGACCTGCTAGCAGGAGGGGTGGGCTGATGGACGATTATTCCCAGGCCCAGCTTAGCCCAGAGGCCTCAGAAGAGGACACCTGTGTGCCAGGCAGTAGTCCTCCAATTTCCTCCCCAAATCCAACCCCCTTAGGGGAGGCTGATTTCCCAAGAGGGCCAGCTGCTTGGTGTCTACTTGGATTGACCATTTAGGACACTGATACTCCAAATTTAATTTTTCCTTCGTGTCTCTTTCTGATTGACGAACTCTGAGTTATCTCTTTAAAAAAATCATCCTAGAGGGGAGAAATCAGCACACTTCAAAACAAAATCAAGAGCTGCATTCAGCACTTGACCAGGGCTGTCTCTAACACTGGTCTGGCCCAGGGCAGCACATGCAGTCGGCACATTATGTATGCTCAATATGTATGAATGGCTTCACCAGGCAGGATGTCTGGTTGAGTCTCTCCTAGGTTTCCCTGCTGCTGGAGTACTGGGAAGGAGACAGGCAGTCCCAGGAGGTCACAGGAC
This sequence comes from Nomascus leucogenys, assembly GCF_006542625.1. Classification (NCBI taxonomy): domain Eukaryota; kingdom Metazoa; phylum Chordata; class Mammalia; order Primates; family Hylobatidae; genus Nomascus; species Nomascus leucogenys. The sequence continues at coordinate 33,277,301 of NC_044397.1, read as the reverse complement.
AGATGGACACTCATGACACTAAGCAGAGTGACACCAGCCAAGCCCGGTCAAGCCAGCGCCATACCATCCGTGTGCAGCGTGTGGAGTGGCACCTGGCATCTCCCACCCATTTCTGGGACACCTGTGCTTCCCCAGACATTGTACCAGCTCAAATGACCCACTCTGGACCCAAGGGCTGAGCTGCTGCCTGCACAGGGCCCTGGGACATGCCCACGTGACTTCCCCAAAGCCCGGGACTGATAGGGCTCCTTGGAGACCAGCCCCAAGCAGAACAGCCATGGAGGGTCCCCATGGGGCTCTTGTCCACTCTCCTGCTTGTGGACCATGACCCTTGGAGGCTCTCAGAGGCACCTGGGCTGGTTAAACAAGGGCTGAACCTCCTTTCTGCAGAAATCTGTCTGCTTGACCTTTCCAGTTTTCATCCCCATGGGACACCAGGAACTGGGGCATCCCCTGCTACAGCCCCCAGCTCCAAGGTGAAGCCAGCTCAAGTGCTGGTCCCAGCTCTCAACATCTGCATATTCACCTCGGAACCCCGGCCCCCAGCCTCCAGCTTCCTTCTGCTTTCTGTATGCTTAACAACCAAACCAATGCATCACAGAAAGTGGGTGGGGTGGGGAGAGGGTCCCAGCTCCACCGGGGAGAGGGCAGCAGGTGAAAATCTGAGTCATTCCAGTTCTGGGGAGTCCCCATCCTTGCTTGTCCCTGCAGAATCACAACCTTACACGGGCAGAGCAGGGTCCTGACTGTGGTCCTGTAAGCTTCCTGGTCAACCTCCCTCCTTGGTTTATTCTCCTTGATGGGCTCTTCTGACTGGCTCCAAAGAAAATAGACTAGCAATTTCCACCTTCTTCAGCCTCAGGACTCTTCAAGTAAAACTGTAAGCTACCTCCGCAGGGATGGTAGAATATATTTTGGGATATATTACTGTATAATTTGGGATAGTTCAGTAATTTTCCAGAACAACATTAACTGGGGCTGTGCTAGCCTTTTTATGTAAATATTGTTTCCCTATTATAATAATTACAATGAGATTTACCATTTATTAAACACTTACTGTATTCTAGGCACTGCAACCCTGGGAGGGAGATACTCTTATTGCCCTCATTTTCCAACTGAATAAACTGAAGTTCTAATAAATAATGTGTGCAAAGTCACGTTCTAAGTGGTATTGCCAAATCTGCCTGTCTCTGGCAGACGGCAAGGATTGGATGCCCAGTGCCATTTCCAACTCCCTTTTCCTTACCTTCCTCTTCTAGACATGATAGAAACCTTATCTTGCCAGACTTCCTTGCAGCTAGATGTGGCCAACTGACCAGTTTGGGCCATGAAGATGTAAGCCAAAAAGGCAGAGGCTTTGGAAGAGATTCAGCCAATCAGATTTCTCCCTTTATTCTGTCTGGAATACAGATATGATGTCTGGAGGCACAGCAACCATTCTGTGGCCATGAGGCAATCACTTCCACATGCCAAGTATGGCAGAGCAAGGAGGTAGAAGTAATCTGGGTTTTGATGACATCAGTGGATTGTCTTCCTCCTAGTCATTATTGCATGAGGCAAATAAACTTATTTAATATACCATTCATTGGGTTTTTTGTTTCTCACAGGCAAATACCATTGATATAGTTTGGATATGTGTCCCCTCCAAATCTCATCAAAATGTGATTCCTAATGTTGGAGATGGGGTCTTGTGGGAGGTGTCTGGGTCCTTAGGGTCAATCCCTCATGAACGGCTTGGTGTTGTCCTTGCCGTAATGAGTGAGCTATTGCTGTGTTGCTTACCACGAGATCTGATTGTTAAAAGGAGCCTGGGGCCAGGAACAGTGGCTCACACCTGTAATCCTAGCACTTTGGGAGGCCAAGGCAGGCGGGTCTCTTGAGGTCAGGAATTCGTGACCAGCCTGGCCAACATGGCAAAACCCCATCTCTACTAAAAATACAAAAATTAGCCAGGTGTGGTGGCAGGCTCCTGTAATTCAAGCTACTCAGGAGGCTGAGGCAGGAGAATCTCTTGAACCCAAGAGGCGGAGGTTGCAGTGAGCTGAGATGGTGCTACTGCACTCCAGCCTAGGTGACAGAGTGAGATTCTGTCTCAAAAAAAAAAAAAAAAAAAAAGGAGCTAGGCATCTCCTTTTCTCTCTCTCTCTTGCCATGTGACATACCTGCATTCCCTTTGCCTTCCACCATGATTGGAAGCTTCCCGAGTATCCTTATAAGGAACACATGCTGGCACCATGCTTCCTGTGCAGCTTGCAGAACCACGAGCCAAAACAAACCTCTTTTCTTTATAAATTACCCAGCCTCATGTATCTCTTTATAGCAAGGCAAATGGACTAACACAGCCATCGTAACTGAGACCTGACCTCCAAAGTCCACGGTGTTGGCCCAATTTGGGGGCTGCCCATTGATAAGGGGGCTTTGGGCCGGGCCTTGGGAAACAGCATTAGAATGAACCTTGATTTGTCAAAAGCCAAGGATTCTTACCCACAAACACGACTGGAGTGTCCAGGGAGTTTCAAGGGTGGCAGCGAGCATTTCCTTAGTGGGCCAAAATCGTCACTTTTGTTTCAAAGACTTTGAGATCCCCCATGAGTAGCTACTTCCCACAGAAATGGGGGCTCCTGCTTGGAGCACAGTCAACCCACAAATCTTGTCCTGATTTTAGTCTGTGTGCTGGTCTACTGCCTTCATCCCTGTTCCTCTGCCACTTTGGGGAAACTGAGGCAGTACCATACTCTCTGGCCTATCTGGACCCAACAGACATCAGGAAAATCAGGCACATTACTCAGCAAAGAGAATGCTACGGTGCAGTCCCAGCCAGCTCTGGGAGACGCCAAGAGGCTTGGGGGCTGTTCCCTCTATCCCCGTCAATGAGGTTCTCCTGGAGGTAGCACTGGAGGGATGGTTGTACAGACCTCAGGCAAATCTCTTCATTTCTCTGAATCTCAGTTTCCTCTTCTATAAAATGGGTATGAAAAGAATGCCTGCCTTATAAGATTGCTGTGAGAGGTGAATGACTTAACATGTGCCATGCTCAGTACAGCACCAGGATGTCAGCAGCCACCATGAGTGTGCTGTGACTATTATTGTGATTATCAGCTGTGGGAGGCATCAGGACTACTCCCCACCATCCCCACCATCTTCTCTGTCTGGATCCAGGGATCATTGCACCTCCTTCTTCCCTTGAATCAGGCACAGATGGGTGGATTGTTGGGAAAACACCTAGAGGATTGTCCTGAACAGTCACCCAGACCAGCAACAGAATTTGCATGAACATGAAATAGACATCAACTGAGTGAAAGTCATGAGACTTGAGCATTATTTGTTACTGCAGCAGAGCATAGCTTAACCTGACTAATACACTCTCTTCAGGTCAACTACTCAATAAACTCATAATCAAGATCCACAATCAGGACTGGGTAGCTGCTACAATTGAGAATGAAACTTTGCTCTAAGCCTTTTGCTTAGAGTAAAGGTGGGACGAGATGACCTCCTTTTCCCAAGAGGGAGGGTCGAGGACATGTTGAAAGAGAAATGTTGGTTCTAAGCCTCCCAGGATTCACATCTGTAATCCCAGCACTTTGAAAGGCTGATGTGGGAGAATTTCTTGAGGCCAGGAGTTTGAGACCAGCCTGGGTAGCATAGTGAGTCCCTGTCTCTACAAAAAACAATTCAAAAATTAGCCAGGTGTGGTGGCATGTGCCTGTAGTCCTAGCTACTGGGGAGGCTAAGGCAGGAGGATTGCTTGAGCCGAGGAATTCAAGGCTGCAGTGAGCCAAGAATGTGCCACTGCACTCTGGCGTGGGCGACAGAGTGAGGCACTGTCTCTAAAGAATAATAATAATAATAAGCCTCTCAATAGGGCCCTCCCAGGCACACAAAAGATGGCAGCTACAGTAGGGGCTGATGCCCAAGACACAAACAGCCACTGCCAACGGCCAGCCCGGCCAGTGAAGAGCATTGCCCAGGGAGGCTCTTGTAGGTATCAAACCCAGTGTGCAGATTCTGGTGTCTAGCTCAGGGCAGTGATGGAATTCCTATTCCTGGGAGATGGAGGAACAGGGCTGTGTTGTCTGGGCCAGGGAGCTAGGGGAAGGCAGATGACAGAGGCAAGGGCATATTGTGCTATTTACTCTCTACACTGAGAAACAGAGACAAGGCAGTTGCTTCTTCTGGGTTTGTAGCATCGTCACTGCGAGGAGTGCGGAGGCTTCATGATGCTATTGGCAGGCGCCAGGAGCAGCCTTGGCAAAAGGCCCTGTAACAAGGGGCCACACGACAGGGTGAAACTCCCCTCATGAGCCAGCTCAGACTATGCTCCTGCCTCCTCTTCCCAACTATGATCTCCAGATGAGCACTGAAGGGAAGAAAGGGCATCATGGATTACTAATCAGAAGATGAGAGACTATACCAGCCTGTATCCTGGCCTCATCTCTGTTCTTTTTTGTTTATTTTTTTTTTTTGAAATGGAGTTTCACTCTTGTTGCCCAGGCTGGAGTACAGTGGCGCCATCTTGGCTCACCACAGCCTCCGCCCTCTGGGTTCAAGCTATTCTCCTGCCTCAACCTCCCAAGTAGCTGGGATTACGGGCATGTGCCACCACACCAGGCTAATTTTATATTTTTAGTAGAGACGGAGTTTCTCCATGTTGGTCAGGCTGGTCTTGAACTCCCGACCTCAGGTGATCCACCTGCCTTGGCCTCCCAAAGTGCTGGAATTACGGGTGTGAGGCACCTCACCCAGCCCACATATTTTTTTTAAGAGACAGGGTCTTGCTCTGTTGCTCAGGCTGGAGTGCAGTGGCGCAATCATAGCTCACTGCAGCTTCCAACTCCTGGGCTCAAGCGATCCTCCAGCCTCAGCTTCCCGAGTAGCTGGGACCCACTGAGGCACGGCGCCATGTATGCCACCCGGCAGTGGAAGTGCCCAGCACGTGCAGGTGTCAGTATTTCTTTTGATCTCATGACACCCGGTAGCACACTCCACCTTCTCCATTCTACAGATGAGGACGCCAAGACCCAGAGATGCCAAGTATCTCAACCAAAGTCACATGGGCCATTTTGGAGACTGGAGTGGGGGCTTCCAGATTCAGCCTACTCTCCTTCCAGCAGACAGCTCGTGGGGGTCCAGGCAGATACAGGGCAGCATCCGGTCAGCCTGACACCAGGCTGGACTGCTGGGGAGTTCCTATCTCAGTGGCCCAGGGGCTTGGCGGCAGGTTCAGAGAAATGACCACGGCATTGAAGGGGGTCTCAGACAATAGTGTAGGCGTGAGTCCGAAACCCCAGTAGCATCCCCAGGGCTCTAAGTGAGACTTAGTCCTGGGGAGGCAAAGGAAAACCAGGAAGACAGAGTTGAGCAGACCCAGCCAGGTTCCTGAAATCCTCCCTGCGGGGAAATCCTTGGCTCAGGTGCATGGCAAACCTTCCATGCCTGGCCCTCCTCCCAGGCCTGCCAGCCGAAGGCAGGACCCGTCTCCCCGGGTACCTTGGCATTAAAATATTGTCCACATATGGTGGGAAATTAAAGTCCTCTTTCCTTTTCTTGCTGTTTTAATGACTTAATATGCAACAAAAGGAGAGTTTTTCTCCCGGGAGTTTCCAGCAGATGTTGCTGTTTATCCTGGCTGTGCTTCCCCGTCCAGCTGCCCATCCCAAATCATGCGGATGTTCGGACGGGATGCTCCACATCAGAACACAATTGAGATGTGGCCCAGCCATGCGACAGGGACCATTTGATCCAATCTGGGCTCTTTTGGATGGGGGAGTTCAAGTTTCCATTAAGTATTGCTGATTTTCTCCCAGATTGAAATAACAGTGTAATCAACACGGGTGCCAGCTCATGACAGCCCTCTCAGGGACACTTCATCTGGCTGGAGAAAGCTGAAACAGCCCTTCTGGCTTCCACCCTGGTCCCACCTGCAGCCTGTATCCCAGCCTCATCTCTGTTCATATATATATATATTTTTGTTGTTGTTGTTGTTGTTTGTTTTGTTTTGTTTTGTTTTGAGATGGAGCCTTGCTCTGCCACCCAGGCTAGAGTGCAGTGGCACAATCTCGGCTCACTGCAACCTCCGCCTCCCGGGTTCATGCAGATTCTTTAGCCTCAGCTTCTGGAGTAGCTGGGATTACAGGTGCCTGCCACCATGCCCGAGAACTTTTTGCGTTTTTTTAGTAGAGACGAGGTTTTGCTATGTTGGCCAGGCTGGTGTCGAACCCTTGACCTCAGGTGATCCACCCAATCTTGCCTCCCAAAGTGCTGGGATTACAGGCATCAGCCACCGTGCCTGGCCTCATATTTTTTTTAAGAGACAGGGTCTTGCTCTGTTGCTGAGGCTGGAGTACAGTGGCACAATCAGAGCTCACTGCAGCTTCCAACTTCTGGGCTCAAGCAATCCTCCTGCCTCAGCTTCCCAAGTAGCTGGGACCACAGGGGCACAGCACCATGCATGGCTAATTTTTAATTTTTTTTGTAGAGAGGAGGTGGATGACATCTTGCTATGTTGCCCTGGCTGGGTCTTGAACTCTTGGCCTCCAGTGATCCTCCCACCTCTGCCTCCCACAGCACTGGGATTACAGTCTTGAGCCGCTGCAGCTGGCCCCTGTTTGTATGTTGATATTCTCTGTGAATTCCCTCTAAGTTCTTCTCATGTTTCATTAGCAAGTATTTTGCTGTGGAGAGGAAATCTCATCCTATAGCAGCTCAGGGTGAGGGCTCCGAGATGAGCTCACCCAGGTTTCAAGTTCCCAGCGACGTTGCATGAATTCCCACATCAATCATGTGTTTCGGATGCGTTGACATCTGGAGGCCTTGCTGACCCTGGAGAGACCGCTTCTCCCAGGGCTCCTCAATTCCTAGGGATAGTAAAGGACTGGCCTCTGAGCGTGCCTTTCACATGCAAACCAACCACTCCAGAGGACCCGCCCCACCCCTCTGCTGTGGGACTCTCACACTCTGGGCCACTATTCCTCTGCCCTAATCATTCCAAGGCCAGGCACCAGACAATGATGGGCAGCCCCTCCTCTCCAGAGCCCTAGGTTCTGAAATTTTCAGAATAACCAATCCTAAGCCTTCTTACTCTGCCTTGCCTGTTCCCTCCAGAGGAGGTCACGATAAAGGCTCTTGCTCAACAGGCTGGGTGCGATAGCTCACGCCTATAATCCCAGAACTTTGGGAGGCTGAGGCAGGAGGATCACTTGAGCCCAGGAGTTCAAGACCAGCCTGGGCAACACAGTGAGATCCCATCTCTACAAAGAATGTGAAAAAATTAGCCGGGCATGGTGGTGCATGCCTGTAGTCCCAGCTTCTTGGGAGGCTGAGGCAGGAGGACCACTTGAACCCAGGAGTTCAAGCTGCAGTGAGCTGTGATCACACCACTGCAGTCCAGCCTGGGCAACAGAGCAAGATCCTATCTCAAAATAAAATAAAACAAAATAAAGGCTCTTGTTCATGCTTTTCCCCGTCCTTCTGCCTTCTGCCCAACCCCAGTGCTTCCCTACATGGCCCTGTGTGGCGTGGCAGGCCCCCTTCCTCTTGGGATCTGTGAGTAACAAACTATTTATACAATGGCAATCTTCTCCTGATTGGTTGGCCTCATCATACTTGAATAATAATAAAACCTATATTTTTAAACAGTTCCTTACCCATCTGGACCTTAATTTCCTCATCTTTACAATGGTAATAAAAACAGTATTTGCCTCCTAGGGTTGTAACTGGGATCAAATGAGTTAATACCTGTGAGTGCTAAGCACACTGCCCTGCACATAGTAAGTGCTTATTAAATGTTAGTCATGTTAATTACAACTCATATAGTCACTGTGGAATTACAGTAGAAAGGGCAGGATTCTAAGGTCAGAGGTTCAGTTCCTGACTCCAACACTCCCTAGCAGGGTGACTGGGTTATTGAACTTTTTTTTAATTTTAATTGAGACAAGGTCTCACTGTCGCCCAGGCTGGAGTGTAGCGGCACCATCTCAGCTCACTAGAATGTCCGCCTCCCAGGTTCAAATGATTCCCCTGCCTCAGCCTCCCGAGTAGCTGGGGTTACAGGTGCCCGCCACCACACCCGGCTAATTTTTGTATTTTTAGTAGAGACGGGGTTTCGCCATGTTGGCCAGGCTGGTCTCGAACTCCTGACCTAAGGTGATCCAACTGCCTTGGCCTCCCAAAGTGCTGGGATTACAGGTGTGAGCCACTGTGCCCAGCCACAGGTTACTGAATTTTTTGGAGCCTCAATTCTTATAGGGAAAATGGAGATTAAAAATATCCACTACGTGATATTGCTTAGAGGACTAAGTCATGTAAAGGATGCTGAACGCTAGCACTGAGACCTGTTCTTAGAGTGAATGGGGCACTGGAAACAGGGTCTCTTTTTTGGCAAAAACTGAAGAAGAAATTTCAAGTCTAAAATATTGACTGAGAAATTATTTGGATTTCAGCTCACAAGAAGAGTTGATCTTTCTTTTATCACTGGGCCTGATTTTTGCCACTTGAGATTTTCGAAGCCAGATGGCTAAGGTGTGTGATCATTCTCACTTCACAACACTCTGTGGTTATAAAAGGCTCTCACCTTCTGGAAGAGTGGCTCAGGCTGTTTGCTTCAAAAGCACTGGGGCCTGGGTTCAAATGCTGCTTCCATCACTCTTCAGAGGGTGCTGCCCTGGGGAAAATGACTTTATCTCACCATGCCTCTGTTTGTTCTTCTATAAAACGGGCTCTTGGCCGGGCATGGTGGCTCATGCCTGCAATCCCAGCACTTTGGAAGGCCAAGGAGAGCAGATCACCTGAGATCAGGAGTTCAAGACCAGCCTGGCCAACAAGGCAAAACCCTGTCTCTACTCAAAATACAAAAATTAGCTGAGCATGGTGGTGGCTGCCTGTAATTCCAGCTACTTGGGAGGCTGAGGCAGGAGAATTGCTTGAACCCGGGAGACGGATGTTGCAGTGAGCTGAGATCTTGCCACTGCACTCCAGCCTGGGCAACAGAGTGAGACTTTGTCTCAATAAATAATAAAATAAAATGGGCTCTGGTGAGGATCATACAAGATGGTCCATCCATCGTTATAAAGCCCTCAGTGCAGGACTGGTCTGTTACAGTCCCTTGCAAACACATGTCATATTTCTCTGGCCTTCTTGCTGTTCTGCAGAAACTCTAAGCTCAGAGAGCTGCACGGGGCCAACCTGGAGCTCAGCCTCCTGACCTAAGAGGAAAAATGAAGGAAATGGGGGGCATTTAGCCTGGACAAGAAAGACAAAAAAAGGCTTCTGGGGGAGATGTTCTTGCCCTCCCAACCCAACCCACAAATATTTATTGAGCACCTACTATGCAGTGAGCACTGTTCTGGGTGCCGCAGATGCAGCAGGGAATAGGATGAGCCCAGTTTCTGCTTACAGGGAGGAAATTTTCTAGTGGGGGAAGACATACAATAAAGAAACAAGTGAAGGACAGGTGCAATGGTTCATGCCTGTAATCCCAGCACTCTGGGAGGCCAAGACAGGAGGACTGCTTGAGGCCAGGAGTTTGAGACCAGCCTGAGCAATAGAGCAAGACCCTGTCTCTACCAAAAAAAAAAAAAAAAAAAAAAACGATTAGCTAGGCGTGGTGGCAGGTGCCTGTAGTCCCAGCTACTTGGGAGGCTGAGGTGGGAGGGTCATTGGAGCCCAGGAGTTGGAGGCTGCAGTGAGTCAAGATCGCACCACTGCACTATAGCCTGTGTACTGCACTACAAGACCCTGAGAAAGAAAGAAAGAAAGAAAGAAAGAAAGAAAGAAAGAGAAAGAAAGAAAGAAAACAGACAAAAGTATCATAATGATGATGACCTATGGAGAAAAGAAAACTGGATTCTGAAAGAAATGTAGAAGCGTGGCGCAGTAGAGGGACTTTTGGATGGTGAGATAAGAAAAGAGGATGGCCGGGGGCTGAGGCTGGGACGTCAGCTAGGATCAGGAGTCTGCATTTTATTCTAAGCTTGTCCTAGGAGCACTTCGGGATCACGCAGGCCAAAGCAGGGAGGCCAGAAGGTCCCCGGAGAGTGGGGAGAAGCCCCTCAGAGCTGTTTTAATTGAAAGATCGCCTCTTCTCTGTGTTCTCTGCAGGCAGTGGGGGCTTTGAATTAAACATGAGCAGTAATTTATTTATCAAGTCTTTGAAAAAGTCTCTCTCTGACTGTGATTCAGCATACTGCTCCAGTTAACCCTTCCCGGCGTTTGACCAAGGGTCTTGAAGCATCAAATGCCAAGTCCTAACATAGACAGCATGTGCTGGGGGCAGGGAGAAGGAGATGGTGCAGACTCATCTGGGCAGGAGGTGAGATGAGGAGGTGGCAGGCACGGGATCTGCCCTATTTCCTGCCCACTTGCCCCACCAGTCTCTACCTTCCCTGGGCTTCTGGAGCCTGGATCTGTGGGCTGCTTCACCCCACCCCATAAGCGACTGACTTATTGGTCACAGTTCTGTACACCTCTGTGGTAGAATACACATTCACACTCTTGCTACAGCCTGGTAGCAGGTGGAGAGGACTTCACCACTCAATGACTTTGGGCTTGGCCATGTGGCTTGCTATGACCCATGGGCTATGAATGGACATGAGGCATCAGAGGCCTTGAAATGTGCTTGTGCATCCGGGTCTGCCATTGGTGTGAGGAGGATGCACCCAGCCTGGACAGAGAATCAAATATGAGCTATGTGAAGCCAAGCTGCCCCCATGACCCATGCACCCCTGAATGTGAGAATAAATAGTTGTTGTTTTAAGCCACTAAATATCGGTGTTGTTTGTGACCAGCGCCATCATGGCAATAGCTAACTAGTAGACCTGGGCTCCATTGGAAGGCACTGGCAGATCCGAGGGCTGGAGGAGAGAGGTCAGGATATTCCTGCCCCATTGTTATAGGACCACCAGGTTTGTATGCCCACCATGCAGTAACAGGCCCATTATGCTAAGACAACAGGGTTTGCAGGAGAGAAAGAGTTTAATGATTGCAGGGTGCCAAGCAAGGAGATGGGAGGAGACCCTCAAATCCGTCTCCCTGAGAAGTTCGGGGCTGGGGTTTTTAAGGGGATCATAAAGGGTGAGAGGCTGGAGAATTGGGGTTGTAGATTGATTGGGGTGAGGGAGATGAAGGCATCAGGATGTGGAAACTGCATTCCTTGGTGGGTCAGCTTCTTGTAGGATCCTTTGGACCAACTGATGTCAGTGGGATCTTTCAGACCAGCTTGTGTTGGTGGGGTCCCTGAGACCAGCGAAGTCAGTAGTTTCATCAGTATGGGGGACCTGAAGGAATATCTCAAGGGCAAAACTTAACATTTCATAAGGTTCAAGTTGTTATCTACAGAGTAGCTAAGGGGAACTATAATCTTTTAACAAGATCTACATAATTCTAGAACAACAGGCATGAAACTAACAAAGTGGGTCAGAGAGCAGGCTGACCTTATGATGAATGCTGAATGTGATGTGAACTTGGTAAATTTTTACTTTGCCTCCTCTCGTCTTCCCTGATTAATTTCAAAAAGTTTACAGGTGCAGTTTCACCATTGCTGATGCCCAACCCACCACCATCACCACTCTGTTTTGCTGTGGTTCTAGAAGCTATAGTTGCTGCTGGGCTGCCCCAAACACTCCCTGGGCTCTGCTAACCACCTTCCCTGTCCCTCCCCATTCGGGCCCAGAGCTTCCCAATCCTGCTCATGTCTGGATAGATCACTACCCCTGAGTGGGAAGCAGGTTCATCGCACGCTGCTTACCAACTTGTCTGAGTTCGGTGAGATACACCACCCACATACAAGAAGTGATGTGAAGTGGGTTTATTCCTTGCAGATAGACAGCAAGGGATGACAGAAGCCTAGGATTCATTGAGAGCCTGTACTCCAGGGCTCAGGAAAGTTCTCTGGGGCAGATGGAGTCTCAAATGCATGTGCTCCACTTGGACTGAAGTTGAGGGACACTGAAAATCAGCCCATCTAGGGTTTTATGCCCTGGAGAAACATGACGCACTGGACAAAAGCACTGAAGAAACTGACACAGGAACAGAAAACCAAACACCGCAGGTTCTCACTCATAAGTAGGAGCTGAACAATGAGAACACATGGACACAGGGAGGGGAACATCACATACCGGGGCCTGTTGCGGGGTGGGGGGCTAGGGGAGGGATAGCATTAGGAGAAATACCTAATGTAGATGATGGGTTGATGGGTGCAGCAAACCACCATGGCACGTGTATACCTATGTAACAAACCTGCACGTTCTGCACGTGTATCCCAGGACCTGAAGTATAATAAAAAAATTAAAAAAAAAAACCACTGAAGGACAACCTGTTTCTAGGGGCTGGGGGTTGGAACAGAGGCTGGGCTATGCTAGCTGGTTCCTCCTTGTTTCAGCTGTCTTTCCTGCATTCTGAGTGGGAAAGAAGTGGGGGGGCGGGGAACTGAGACCATCCAAGCCCACCCAGAGAACCGTCCCATACTGGTTGGTTCCTCTATCCATCCCTCACCTCTGCAAATAACCCCCGCCCCTCCTTAAACTGCAAAAATCCTGGCTTCTAGTGAAACCATCACCCAAATAGTGAACATAGTACCCAATAGTTTTCAAGCCTTGTCTCCCTGCCTCCCTCTCCCCTTCTGGAGTGAGGGTGTGCCTGTTTCCTGGGGGACCATGAGTGGCCCATGTGGTCTGCTGTTCCTCATCCCCGCTCCCCAGCTGCCACCCCACCTGAGGAGTGATGCAGTGGCCAGGGCAGAAAGGGGCCATGCCAGATGTCCTCCCAGACTATGGTGTCCCAGGCCACCTGGAGAGCTCAGGCTGTAGCCAGGGCCTTGAGGAAGCAGCGTGTGACATTGTCACCCAGTGGTAGCCTTCTCTCCCCCGAAGGAGTCCAAAGAGTCAGGCCAAGAGTAGCACCATCTTGAGGGTGAGAAGGACAAGCATGAAGTTGTCCCATGCATGTGAGAGGCTCAGTGGATGCTTCACTGGTGGGAGCCCTAGGGGACACTTGTGTTTTCATCCCTGGAGCTATCCTCACAGGCTGCAGGATTCACGGGCAGCACTGGCCTGGGATCTACAGACCAGCTGGGAGACCTTAGGCACATTGCTGTCCCCTGGGAGTCTCAAGTCCCTCCTCTGTGGAAAAAGCTGAAGTGAAGGAGTGTATCAGTCAGTGCTCTTAAGTTGTAAGGAACTGAAACCTCATGCATAACATCCTTAAATAAAAAGGATCTTTATTAGCTCACAAAACTGAAAATTCCTGAATGGGTGGGCTTCGAAGTCGGGTTCAATTCAGCTGTTTGACAACACCAAGGCCCTGGTCTCTTTGGTCCCTCCACGCTACCTCACCAGAGTCAGCTTCACTGAAGGCTGGTTTCCCTCATGGTCACAAAAGGGCTACCATTGCACTGGGGCTTCACTTCCCCCAAGGCCTCGTAGAACCACCCATTGTGCCATCCTGGCTGGAGAAGGTCACCATCCCCATGGCTGGACCAGTAGAATTTAATGAATTGAGTCGGGTCAAAGTCAAACAGGGTCCACCTCAGAGACAGGGGAAGAGGGAGTCCTAGAGCAGAAATCTGTTTTTTTGTTGTTGTTTGTTTGTTTGTTTGTTTGTTGTTTTTGAGACGGAGTTTCACTCTTATTGCCCAGGCTGGAGTGCAATGGCACGATCTCGGCTCACTGCAACCTCTGCCTCCCGGGTTCAAGTGATTCTCCTGCCTCAGCCTCCCAAGTGGCCGGGATTACAGGCGCCCACCACCACGCCCAGCTAATTTTTTGTATTTTTAGTAGAGACGGGGATTCTTCATATTGGTCAGGCTGGTTTTGAACTCCTGACCTCAGGTGATCCACCTGCCTCGGCCTCCCAAAGTGCTGGGATTACAGGCATGAGCCACCACACCCGGCCAGAAATCTGGGTATTTTCAGTTGGGAGGCTGGGCCTGCAGGCTGGGTAGCACCACCAACTATGTCTACTGTGGAATCTCAAAAGTCCCTGACAGCTTGAATGCTGTTGCCAACATTGTTGAAAGTGCCAACAAAAGAATCATGAAATCTATATTATAAATTTGTTAAGAGACTTTCTTTTTAAAATTAAATTACCTTTTTTTTTTTTTTTGAGACGGGGTCTAATTCTGTCTCCTGCTTTCTGACTCTGAAAGTGAGCCTGCTTTCTGACTCTGGGGTCAAGTGCTCCAGAAAGTATGGGCCTCTGCCGTGCCAGTTGAGCAAGTTCTGGATTTACTTAGCACTGGCCTCCACAGAGACTGAGACCCATGTCACTCACCCCTACAAATGAGGGGGGTGGGCTTCCAAGAAGCCTGGGGGTGAGTGGAGGCCAAGGGCCGGCAGCCCTCTGTCATTGAGCAAATGCGCTCGCTCTCCAAGGCGCACAAAAGCCAATACCACGGCCACAGCTTTAGAGAAAAGCAAGAGTTTTATTGCAAGACAGCCAGGAGACAGGAGGCAGACTCAGATCTGTCTCTCTGATTTGGAGTCTGGGGCAAATTCTAAGGGATCAGAGAGCAAGAGAAAGGATTTAGGAATGTTGGCATGGCAGGGTCTGTTTGGAAGGCTTCAAAATGGACAATTTATAGTCAGGTATGTTGAAGTGGATTTTAGCCCCAGATCTTCTGGGCCAAAAGACCCTCGCTTGTGGACGAATTTCAGTATTTAGGTTTTTTGTCATGTCCCAGTCTTCTTGGTTCCAAGGGGAGGAATTATTGATTCCCAGTGTTGTTAGAGGTCAAAGCTTTTACTTTTCTTCCTTCTTTCCCCCACCACCCTTTTTTTTTTTTTTTTTTGAGACAGTGTCTCACTCTGTTGCCCAGGCTGGAGTGCAATGGTATGATCACAGCTCACTGTAGCCTCAACCTCCTGGGCTCCAGTGATCCTCCTACCTTAGCCTCCCAAGGAGCGGGGACTACAAGCATGTGCCACTATGCCCAGCTAATTTTTAAAGTTTTTGAGGAGATGGGATCTCACTGTGTTGCTGGTCTCAAACTCCTAGACTCAAGCAATCCTCTTGCCTTGAAATCCTCTTGCCTCTGAAAGTGTTGGGATTACAGGTATGAGCCACCATACCCAGCCTCAAAGCTTTTGCTACCATTCATGCCTCGGCTACATGACTTAGAGCTTTTAGCTGTTATAGCTACAAGATAAAACTTGACATTTTGCTATCAACAGAGTAGGCCCAGTTTGGGCAGTTCCCGTGGCTCCACCTGCAACTGGAGAAGGTGGTCATCCTGCAAGTCCTTGTTTCTTTGCTGATTGTCTCTCTCTGGCTGAAATATGAGCCCTGGGAGGCTGAGGGACTCATCTGGATGAACTGCCACCTGGAACGGCAGCAGGTGCAGGGCATAAGCCCCAGAAATACTGAGCCCTAGAAATACTGGTGAAAGAGCAGGCCTTGCTCAGCCAGTGGCAGCTTCTTGGTTCCTCTTCTTTCTTTTCTTTTTTCCTTTTTGTTTCTTTTGAGATGGAATTTTGATCGTGCAATAGCACGATCTCGGCTCACTGCAACCTCCGCCTCCCAGGTTCAAGCAATTCTCCTGCCTCAGCCTCTTGAATGGCTAGGATTACAGGCATGCGCCACCACACCTGGCCAATTTTTCGTATTTTTGTTAGAGACGGGGTTTCTCCACATTGGTCAGGCTAGTCTCGAGCTCCTGATCTCAGGTGATCCGCCCGCCTCAACCTCCCAACGTGCTGGGATTATAGGCGTGAGCCACCGTGCCCAGCCTTGGTTCCTCTTTCTATGTATGTGCAGCTCTAAGAGAAAGGGGTGTGTGTGCACCAGTGGAGAGTCCCAGCCAAAGCTGCCCCTACCCAGGCATGGGACGATGCATTCCCAGCGCCCCTCAGGGACATGCCAAGCCCTCCCATCCGGTTACCTGGCATCTCCATGCTGTGACTTCAGGGAAGCCATGGTTACCCCCACTCCCAAACACTTCCCACCTGGAATCACATCGATCAGGTGGGCCAGATGGTTCCCAGAAACAGCAAGACACACTGGACAATTTGACTAACTTGCCTAATGAACTCTGAATTCACTCCATTTTTTTTCCATGACAACTGTATTTTCTCTCTAAAATTGTTATTGATTCCTCATATGCGGAGACGTAGGTGGGGCAGGAAAGCACATTTTGCACACGGAGGACAAGAAACCAAGATGTGGAGGTGGAGAGAGGCGGAGGTGGGCAAGGGCAGGACTCAGTGTTTATCTTGAGCCCATGGTGGTCTTACGGCCGGTTCAGAAGACTGTCTTGCACCTGGACATTAGCCATCAGTGGAGGGGGCCAGCTAAGGGGCTGGTACGGTTGCCAGATTCTGCAAATAAAAATACAAGATAGCCAGTTAAATCTGAATCCAGGGCCAGGCGTAGTGACTCACGCCTGTAATCCCAGCACTTTGGAAGGCTGTGACTGGAGAATCGCTTGAGCCCAGGAGTTCAAAACCAGCTTGCCCAATATAGTGAGACCCCCATTTCCACTTAAAAAAAGAATTAGCCAGGTGTGGTGGTGCACACCTGTAGTTCCAGCTACTGGGAAGGCTGAAGCGGGAGGAGCCCAGGAGCTCCAAACGGCAGTAAGCTGTGAATGCGCCACTGCACTCCAGCCTGGGCAACAGAGTGAGACCTAGTTTCAAAAAGATTTAAAAATCTGAATTTGGATAAACAAATAGTTTACAGTATAAGTCTATCCCATGTAATATTTGGAATATACTTCTACTAAAAAATAATTTGCTGTGTATCTGAAATTCAGATATTTCTGAGCATCCTGTATTTTATCTGTCAACCCTAAGAGTGGTGAGGTGTTACGTCCTCGGGTGCTCAAAGCTGGGCTGCAGCCCACAGACACCTACTCCCAGAAAGCTGGTCCAAGCAGGGACTCAGATGCTACAGGACCCGCCAATGCTCTTCTAACTGCTGTTCCTTCTTTCTGTCCACCCCATCCTTCAATGCATAGGTCGGGACTCTTCCTCCCTGATGGGTTTCACGAATCAAGTTCCCACCTGGGTCCCGTCTCTGAACCAGGAGTCGAGGGACATAAACGTTGCTATTTACTGCAAGAGCTTATCCTGAGCTTGGCCTGCAGGCAGCAGCGCATGTGCCGATTAAACCCGCACACCTCGGCGATGCTGTCCCGCCCATTTATCCAGGAAGGAAACAAGGCTCCAAGCGGGAAGGCGCTTGCTGGAAAGCGGCAGCGCAGGACTCAAACCCAGTCCCCTGTCCCTGGCCATAGAGGTCACTTCAAGAGATTTCCCCAGGAAAGTCACCAGTGTCCCGGCTCTGATGCATCAGGGTTGGGGCGAGGACAGAGGGGACGAGGCAGTGTGGGGTCAAGGCCCCAACCCTCTGGTTAAAAGTGGCCTCTAGGGTGGGCTGGGTAACCGGAGAGGGACTCTTAAGTAGCCATCTGTGTTCATTTGCTAGGGCGGCTGGGACACAGTACGACAAGTTGGATGGCTTAAAACACCACGAATGTGTCCTCTCACAGAGCTGGAGGTCAGAAGTCTGATATTGTGGTGTCAGTGGGGCCGCGCTCCCTCTGAAGGCCCCGGGGGAGTCCCTTCCTTGCCTCTTTCAGCTTCTGGTGGCCCCAGGTCATCCCTGGCTTGCAGACATGTGGCTCCCATCTCTGCCTCGGTCTTCACATGGGGCCTCCTGTCTATGTCTCTCTGTGTGTCCCGTCCTCTTTTTACAGGGACACCAACCATTGGATGAGGGCTAATTGTCCTAATCCAGTGTGAGCTCATCTTAATTAATTACATCTGCAAATGCCCCATCTCCAGGTAAGGGCTCGTGCTGCAGCTCCAGGTGGACGTGAATTTGAAGGACACTGCTCCACACACTGCACCGTCTGTCTGTCTGTCTATCTATCATCTATCTATCTCTCTATCTACCTATCTATCATCTATCTATCTATCTATCCATCCATTGTCTATCATCTATGTATCTATCCATCCATCCACCTATCTATTCATCATCTGCCTATCTATCCATCCACCAGTCTATCTATTCATCATCTATCCATCCATCCACCTATCTATCCATCTTCTATCTGTCCATCCGTCTATCTGTCCATCCGTCTATCCATCATCTATCTGTCCATCTACCTATTCATCTATCTATTCATCCATCCATCAATCCATTATCTATCTACCTACCTGTGTATCTATATATCTATCTATTGATCTATTATCTATCTATCTATCTATCTATCTATCTATCATCATCTATCTATCTATCTAATATGGTTTTGGATTTGTGTCCCTTCCCAAATATCATCTTGAATTGTAGTCCCCGGTGTCAGGGGAGGGGAGTGGTGGAAGGTGATTGGATCACGGAGGTGGATTTCTCCCTTGCTGTTCTCTTTCTTTTTGAAACAGTCTTGCTCTGTCACCCAGGTTGGAGTGCAGTGGTGCCATCTCAGCTCACTGCAACCTCTGCCTCCTGGATTCAAGCGATTCTCCTGCCTCACCCTCCTAAGTAGCTGGGATTACAGGTGCCCGCCCCCATACCCAGCTAATTTTTGTATTTTTCGTAGATACAGTGTTTTACCATGTGGGCCAGGCTGATGTTGAACTCCTGACCTCAAGTGATCCACCCGCCTTGGCCTCCCAGAGTGCTGGGATACAGGCACGAACCACCTCGCCTGGCCGCTGTTCTCATCATAGTGACTTCTCAGGAGATCTGGTTGTTGAAAAGTGTGTAGCACCTCCCCCTTCTCTCTCTTCCTCCTGCTCTGGCCATGTAAGACGCGCCTGCTTCCCCTTTTACCACGACTGTAAGTTTCCTGAGATCTCCCCAGCCATGCTTCCTGTACAGCCTGCAGAACTGTGAGCCCTCTTTGCTTTATAAATTACCTAGTCTCAGGTAGTTCTTTACAGCAGTGCGAGAATGGACTTTATAGCTGTGTGAGATACACAATCGGGTGCTGGCTGGTGGCATCAGATCTGCCTCCTCGCTGAAATGCTCCTGAAGCTTGTTTCCCAGGACTCTATTCTGCACTGACCCTTCGTCACCTGCCACACTTGCATGGTTTCTGCTCCTCTCCTGACCCCTAACCCGGGAGTGTCCAGGCCTGGCACCCTGCCCTCTGCTTCCTGGGTGACTTTATGGCTTAAATTCAACTTCCATGCCTGGGCCCTGACATGTTCTTGTCCCCATATCTGACCACTCTCCCAACTCCAGGCTGATGTGCACACCTGTGCACATCTCCACCTGGTGTTCACATACACCTACAGCTCCAACGTCTAAACCCAACAATCTGTCCCCCAGACTCCCTTTCCCTGGTGCTCCAACTCAGCAAATGGCATTGCCATCCCCCGGGCTCTGGCCCAAACCCTGAGTCATTCTCATACCTCTCCTCCTCTTGCACCCACGGCCAATCTGCTGGGAACCCCTGTCAGTTCCACTTTCAGAACAAACCCAGAATCCAACCCCTTCTCACCACCTCCACTGCCAGCACCCTGGACTCAGCCCCCACCGTTTCCCTCCTGAATTACTAGAATAGGCTCCTAAGCCTCCTTGCTTTCTTCCAGGGCCTCTACACTCTCTTTCCGCAGCAGCCAGGACGCTGCTGTTACAACCTGAGTCAGATGATCATTGTCTTGATCAACCCTCCGGCGGCTCTCCACAAGCCTGGAGTGAAATCTGAGTCTTGACCCAGGACATCCAGGCCCCAGAAGCTGCAGCTCCAAGACCTGTCTTGTCTCATGTCTCACCATGTTACCTTGGATTCTCCTGCCTCACGGACCTTTCCTACCCCGTGTTACTCTGAGAATGTCCCACCCCTGGGTCCTGGCACTTGTGATTCTTTCTACCTATATATAGCGTGTTAGTTCTGTTTCTCTGATACAGTCACCATGTGACTAATACAATCATCATGTGACTTTCTACACATTTTAGTATCTACGTTACTAAAATGACAGACCAATAGGTAGATAGTGTGTTAGTCCATTCTCACACTGCTATACAGAACTACCTGAGAGTGGGTAATTTATAAAGAAATAAGGTTTAACTGGCTCACGGTTCTGCAGGCTGTACAGGAAGTATGGCTGAGGAGGCCTCAGGAAACTTTGAATCATGGCAGAAGGGGAAGCAGGCATGACTTACATGGCAAGAGCAGGAGGAAGAGAGAGAAGGGGGAGGTGCTATACACTTTTAAACAACCAGATCTCATACGAGCTCACTATCATGGGAAGAGCAAGGGAGAAATCCACCCTCATGATTCAATCACCTCCCACCAGTCCCCTCCCTGACACTGGGGATTACAATTCAACATGAGATTTGCGCGGGGACACAAATCCAAACCATATCAGATAGATAGATAGATAGATAGATAGATAGATAGATAGATAGATGATAGGTAGACAGATGACAGATAAACAGATAGATGATAGATAGTTGACTGATTGATTGATAGATTGATAGATGATAGATAAATGATAGATCGACAGATAGATGATAGAGATAGATAGATGATAGATAATAGATGATAGATTGGTGATAGGTAAATAGATGATAGATAAGTAATAGATAGGTGATAGATGACAGATGATAGATAGATAGATAGAGACAGACAGGTGATAGATAGGTGACAGATAGATAGATGATAGATAGAAGATAGATGATAGATGATAGATCATAGATAGATGATAGATGATAAGTGATAGATAAATAGATGATAGATAAATGATAGATAGGTGATAGGTGATAGATAGATGATAGATAGATAGATGATAGACAGATAGAAGATACATACATAGACGATAGATAGATAACTATGTACATAGTACTAAGTTGCAGAGTCAAACCCATCCTGGTGTCAAACTACTTTTAGTACTTCCAGATTCGTAAGTCAAGAAATCCTCCTTCCTGTTTGCACCAGTTGGCAGTGGGTTTTCTGGCATTTGTACCTGGTATGTGTAGCAGGTGGGTCGAGTTTGGTAGGAGTTGGTGGTGGGAGTGGGGAATTGTTTGCCTCAATCTGTTCCCCTCATATGGCTGCAGCTGCTCCAGGCCCTACACCAGTACCCACAAAGTCCAGAAGAGGAGTGAGGTGATTTTTGTTCCCACACACTGAGTGAGAGCTCCAAGGCTGATTTTGGCCGGATGTTCTCAACCCAGGGTAAAGGCCTATGCCTTCCCAAGGTCATACACTTCAAACTTCCTGCATCTGGTGATTGAACCAGGCTAGAGAGGTCTGGCTATGGTGCACTCTGACAGGCCGTCCTCTCTCCAGGGTCCCTCCAGGTCAGCCAAGGCTTTGTTGGGCCTGTGGTTACAGCTCTTCTTTTCCTTCAGCTCAGCCTGCTTTCTCCGCCTCCTTTTCACAGCTGTTGCTTCCTAATGAGTCCCTTGTTCCCCAATCTCCATATTAGCACCTGCATCCAGAGAACCCACCTGCCACATGTGCTTTTTTCTTCCCGCTTTATTGAGTTATAATTGACAAATAAAACTTGCATATATTCAAGGAGTACAACTTGACATTTTGATATACGTATGCATTGTGGGATGATCACCAGCATCAAGCTAACAAACAAAGCCATCGACACTCCCTGTTACTGCCTTTTTTTTTCCTTTTTGTGGTTAGAACACTTGAGATCTACATCTTGGTGAATTTCAGGTATACAATACAGAGTATTAACTAATGTTACCATGCTGTACATTAGCTCTCTGGAGCTTTTTAAAATTTCTGAGACAGGGTCTTGTTCTGTCATCCAGGCTGGAGTGCAATGATGCAATCATAGTTCACTGCAGCCTCAAACCCCCAGGCTCAAACAATCCTCCTGCCTCAGCCTCCCAAGTAGCTGGGACCACAGGTATGCGCCACCATGCCTGGCTAATTTGTAAATTATCTGTGGAGATGGGGTCTCCCTATGTTGCCCAGGCTGAGCTCTCTGGAACTTGTTTGTCTTGCATTATTGAAAACTTCTACCCTTTGACCACATTCTCCCCATTTATTTCTCTTCCTACCCCCTAGCAACCACCGTTCTACTCTCTGTTTGAATGAGTTTGAAACATCCACATCTGAGTGAGGTCAATGCCAGTGAACAGAGACAGAGGGAAAGAGTTTCAGAATATCCTTCAAAATAGCAGCACCTGGCAGATCCTGCCTCACACTTCGAGGGCCTGTGTGGGGTCCTAGGTTCATCCCTGATCCATCTCAGAGGTGCAGTGATCACTGATCCATCTCGGAGACCTTTGAGCTTGGACCTGACATTTGCCACTTCCTCTCCTCCTCACTGGAGACAGAGTGCAATCTGTTTCTGCAAAGCAAGAGCATTTTAAGAGGGTGGAAGGGCACTCACCTGTGTCAGGGTCATGTCTGTGTGCAAATCCCCCAAGATCATTGTTGAGAGAAGGGGGAAGATGTTGGGGAGGCCAGGCAAGCATGTGCCGGCTACCCTCACACTTGCACATAGCATATGTCAAGTCACCTAAAGGAATCCTGAATGATATGATCAGAGACTCTACATAGGATTACTTACTAGTGGTGCCCTGGGTTGAACACAGAGGTCGCCAAAACAGGACCAGCCATCATGGCAATAGACGCCCCATGCAGATAAACCCTGTGCATGAAAAACCTAGGATTTTAGAACAAATTGAGAAGGAGGTCAGGAGTTCAAGACCAGCCTGGCCAACATGGTGAAACCCCCGTCTCTACTAAAAATACAAAAAGTTAGCCAGGCATGGTGGTAGGCGCCTGTAATCCCAGAACTTTGGGAGGCCGAGGTGGGTGGATCACCTGAGGTCAGGAGTTTGAGACCAGCCTGGCCAACATGGCAAAACTCCATCTTTACTAAAAATACAAAAATTAGCTGGGCGTGGTGGTGCACTCCTGCAATCCCAGCTACTTGGGAGGCTAAGGCAGGAGAATCCCTTGAACCCAGGAGGCAGAGGTTGCAGTGAGCCGAGGTCGCTCCATTGCACTCCAGCCTGGGCAATAAGAGCGAGACTCTCTCTCAAAACAAACAAACAAACCAACAAACAAACAAAAAACTTATTTACAAAAATATCTCTGCCAAGGCAACTGGATTCTTTTTCAGGGTCAGCAGTCTGTATCCACACCAGGGTGGCCATGAACACATGCCTGCTAGACTTCCCACTGCAGAGAGGGTGACTGGCCCACAGCCCCAGCTGCCTGTTCTGAAATCCATCACCAAGCTCACGCCAAGGCCATAAGTCTTGCAGGCTGCTCCCAGCCCATGATGGAGTGTGCCGGGGACACTGGGTGAGACCCGTTCCTGGACCATGCAGGACTCCTCTGATGAATAACTTTGCCGAGGACACCCCATCTGCTTTGGAAAAACTTTCTTAGTCTCAGATTTTTATTTTTTATTTTTTTGAGTCTCGCTCCGTCACCCAGGCTGGAGTGCAGTGGTGCGATCTTGGCTCACTGTAACCTCTGCCTACCAGGTTCAAGTGAATCTCCTGCCTCAGCCTCCCGAGTAGCTGGGATCACAGGCACCTGCCACCATGCCTGGCTAATTTTTGCATTTTCAGTAGAGATGGGGTTTTACCATGTTGGCGGGGTTGGTCTCGAACTCCTGACCTCAAGTAATTGGCCCGTCTCGGCCTCCCAAAGTGCTGGGATTACAGGCATGAGCCACCTCGCCCTGATCTAAGATTTTTCCTACTTGTAATAGTTTCTTATAGGTACTAAAACACATGACCACAAACTGAGTGCCTTCAAATAACAGAAATGTATCATCCCACAGTTAGGAGGCCAGAAATCTGAAATCAAGTTGTGGGCGGGGTTGGTTCCCTCTGGAGGCTTTCAGGGAAAATCTGTTCTGTGCCTATCTCCAGCCTCTGGCAGCTGTCCTCCATTCTTGGAGTTTCTTGGCTCCTCCGCCTCCATCTTCATATGGCCTTGCCCCTTTGTGTCTGTGTGTCTCAAATCTCCCTCTCCTTCCTCTTATAAGGATACCAGTTATCGACCTTAGGGTCCACCTCAAATCCAGGATGATCCCATCTTGAGATTCTTAATTTAATTGCATCTGCAAATAACCTATTTCCAAATAAAGTCATATGCATGGGTACCAGGGATTAGGATTTGGATACATCTTTTTGGAGGGACAATATCCAGCCCACTTTATGATCCAACCATCCTTCCTCTCACTCCTCCATAGGGACTGTCCATACCCCCAGCTTCCTCAGCGCCCCTCCACCCCGCCATTTTTCCTTGCAGGCATTTTCTGCAATAAATGTCTTGCACATTGAATCCCATGTAATTCCACATTGCAGCCTGTTTCTCAGAGGACCTGAGCTGACACAGATGACACAGATGTGATTTTTACTTAAAAGGGATTATATGTATATTGTCCTGAAGCTTGTTTTTATTTTACTACCAAGTGTCTTGGACATCTTCCCATGTCAGTACATGCAGATCTACTGATTGGAAGAGCTGCAGAATCTGTCATCTTCATTTTTTTGTAGTGTTCTTCAATGCATCTCTCTGTCTAGTTTTCGTAGTGGTTGCCCTGGGTATTACAATACACATATGTAATTTATTATAATCTCCTAGTAAGACCTCATTGCAATTTTGGTCTTTTTCTCTTTCCCACTTTTAAATATCTTGGTCTTGGGTATTGGATGGTTTCATAATTTTTGTTCCAATCATCAAATATGATTATAAAGCTCAGGAGGGGAAGGACAGTCTATTGTATGTGACCCAGATCTCTGCCCTCCTCATTGTTCCTTCTCCCTTCTGATGCTCCAAGATTTTTTCTTTCTTTCTTACTTTTTTTTTTTTTTTTTTTTTGCGACAGAGTTTCACTCTTGTTGCCCAGGCTGGAGTACAATGGCATGATCTCGGCTCACTGCAACCTCCACCTCCCAGGTTCAAGTGATTTTCCTGCCTCAGCCTCCTGAATAGCTGGGATTACAAGCATGCGCCACCATGCCTGGCTGATTTTTGTATTTTTAGTAGAGACAGGGTTTCACCATGTTGGCCAGGATGGTCTCATGATCCACCTGCCTCAGCCTCCCAAAGTGCTGGGATTACAGGCGTGAGCCACCGCGCCTTGCCAGATTCTTTCTTTTATCATTTTCCTTCAGCTAAATGTTAAGGGTAAGTCCACTTGCAACACTTTCTTTTCATTTTCCTTCGTATGAGAATGTCTTTATTTCCCCTTCATTCCCAAAGGATGGCTTCACCAAATATAGAACTAATGGCTCACCTCAGACCTTGTTATTGTTATACCTAGAAGTACAATCTGGACCTTTTTTAGGTATATCACCCATATCTCTACCTAAATGCTCAATCTTTTCTCCAGCTTCTTGAACACATGTAATATGACCTTTTCTGGCTATTCTACAAATTCTGGCTCAGCATTAATTGGTTGCTTTTTCTCCTCATTTTTGGTTGTATTTCTCTGCTTCTTTGAACATCTGGTCATTTTTGACTGGGTGCCTGACATTGTGAATTTTACCTCACTGGGTTCTAGATAATTTTGTATTACTGCAAATATTCTGTTTTATCTGGGGATATATTTAAGTAGTTTGGGGGCTCTGCATGGTGGTTCATGCCTGTAGTCCTAGCACTTTGGGAGGCTGAGGTGGGTGGATCATATATATATACAAAAAATTAGCCAGGCATAGTAGTTGCATGCCTGTAGTCCCAGCTACTCGGGAAGTTGAGGCCAGAGAATCACTGGAGCCTGGGGGGTTGAGGCTGCAGTGACCTGTGATCATGCCACTGCACTCCAGGCTGGGCAACAGAGCAAGACCCCATCTCAAATAAATAAATAAGTAGTTTGGAAACCATTTTGTTACCAGAAAAAGGGTCTCAATGCAGACCCCAAGAGAGGGTTCTTGGATCTCACATAGGAAAGAATTCAAGGCAAGTCACAGAGTGCAGTGAAAAGAGAGAGTTTATTGAAACCTACTTCCTTAGGGAGTAGGGCGTCCTCAGGAAGCAAGAGAAGGAATGCACTGTCCTTGTTTTAAGTTTTTCTTATATAGAAGTCTTATCTATGTAAAGACTAAAGCAAGCCGTGTCTACATGTGGGCGGGCAGACAGTATGACAAAATGTATTATTCTATTGATTTAAAGAAAACTATCCTTGACATTTTAGTGGATAAGTACATTAAAGCATAACTATAATTATTTTGAAAGCATGTATTGTTACGGGTATTGGGATATCAGGACTTTCTGTGTTGTAGGTATTTGTCCTTGCAGGCATTACTAATCTGCTTTCTTAGCTGTAAACATCTTATGACTGTGGGTCGTAACTGGCAAGGAATGTGCCTTGTTAGTCTCAAGATGGAGCTGAACTTAAAATGGCGCTACTATGGCTCTCAGAGGCTCTTGCTTCCCTAACAATCTCATCCTTTCAGGGCTTACTCTTTAAGATTTGGTAGGTAGAATCAGAGAAGTGTTTAGTCTGGGGCTAATTTTCCCCCACTACTGAGGTAAGAGCCTTCTGAATATTCTCCCTGATACCTTGTGAATTATGAGGATTTCTACTCTGGCTGGAGGGAACAGAAACTATTCCCATTCCTGCGTGAGCTCCTTGAATTGTTCTTTCTAATCCTTTTGGGTGATTCTTTCCCTGGCCTCAGGTAATTTTCCTTTTTTTTTCTATTTTTGAGAGAAGTCTCACTCTGTCGCCCAGGCTGGAGTGCAGTGGCATGATCTCGGCTCACTGCAACCTCCGCCTACCTGGTTCAAGTGATTCTCCTGCCTCAGCCTCCCGAGTAGCTGGGATTACAAGCACCTGCCACCATGCCTGGCTAATTTTTGTATTTTCGGTAGAGACAGGGTTTCACCATGTTGGCCAGGCTGGTCTCGAACTCCTGACCTTAGGTGATTCGCCCGCCTTGGCCTCCCAAAGTACTGGGATTACAGGTGTGAGCCACCACGCCCAGCCAGTAATTTTCTCACATACATGTGCTGGCCAGTAGTCAGCTAAAGATGGCTAGAATCCCTCCTCTCTTATTTCCTTGTACCTGGCACTGTATTCCCCATGGGAAGGCCCACTTATTTAAAAGACAAAGAATAGCTCTTGGTTGCCTTTGGAACCAAGAAATTGGTCTTTAACTGGAACAAAAACTGAGACCAGGGCAGATAGAGCATTGTCTACCTACTGCAGGTCCGGGAGCTTACTGTGGAAACAAGGAGACCCTCCAATAGGGAGAAGGAGGCTGAATCTGGGCTTTAGAGATCACCCAGTTGCTGGGTTGAGAATGGAAGGTGCACAGATCCATCCTGCAGGCCGTGTATGATGAGTAAACTGAGCCAGAGTTCATCACTGAATTGCCCAAAGAGACACAGCTGGAGGGGACAGAATGGGGCCTGAGCCAAGCTGCCTCACTCCGGGGCACCTGCTCTCAGTCCCATAGCAGACAACCTCTCCGAGAGTGCATGTTGACATGCAGCCTTGGTATTTCACCAGATAGCATCTGCTGTCATCCCCATAGCCTGTGGTCTCAGCTATTTGGGAGGCTGAGGTGGGAGGATCGCTTGAGCCTGGGAGTTCAAAGCTGCGGTGAATCAGCATCAGAATCATCTTGGAGTTCAAAAACAGTGCAGAATCCTGGGCCCCCACAGATTCCCTGAGTCAGAGTCCCCAGGGTGTGGCCTGGAAGCCTGTAGGCAGGTTGTTCTGAGCTGCACTTTGATAGCAGCTGGATCTTAGCCAGTGTGCTTCATGGTGCAAAAGACAGAACGCCCAATGCTCGCATGGGGTTGGCTCAGGGCCTTCAACAAGGACCAGGCTGCCGGGCACAGTGGCTTATGCCTGTAATCCCAGCACTTTGGGAGGCTGAGGAGGGCTAATCACTTGAGGTCAGGAGTTTGAGACCAGCCTGACCAACATGGTGAAACCCCATCTCTACTAAAAATGCAAAAATTAGCCAGGTGTGGTGGCACATGACTGCAATCCCAGCTACTCGGAGGCTGAAGCAGGAGAATTGCTGGAACTTGGGAGGCAGAGGTTGCAGTGAACCGAGATTGTACCATTGCACTCCAGCCTGGGCGACAAGAGGGAGACTTCATCTCTAAATAAAAAAATAAAATAAAAATTAGACTGGTGTGGTGGCACATACCTGTGGTCCTAGCCACTGGGGAGGCTGAGGCAGGAGGATCACTTGAGCCCAGGAGTTGGAGGCATCAGTGAGCTATGATTGCACCACTGCACTCCAGCCTGGGCAACAGAGTGAGACCTCAACTTTAAAAAGAAAAAAAAGCTAATGTGGAGGCCAATGGTGTCCAGCACACACACGCTATTAATGGCTATGCCAATGTGGGTGAGAAGTCAGCTGGGTGGTCAGCCTGGAGGAGGAGGAATGAGCTGGGGCCTGAGGATGGGGGCAGAGTACAGACAGATGGAGAAGAAAGGGCATCACCATTGGGCCACAGCCTGAGCAGAGACCAATGTCCTGGGATATTTCCAGGGACCTCCCCCAGCAGCAAGTACACAACAGGCACTTAATAATTACACAGTTGGCAATGGCACCCACATTGGCAGGGGACCCCCTTCATTTCTTCTTGCTGAGCCAAGTTGTTGCCCCATATTTACAGTTAATCACTCACATCCACCCAATAGAATAGCCTGGAAACCACTCTTGGAGCAGGACTCCAAGAAAAGACATGAAAATTTCCATGTTCCCGCAGAAAACATGATTGACATTCCAGTTGGGCTGGCATCAGTCTCATCTTTTCCTTTGCTTCCCAGCTCATTAGAATTTAATATTGGGTTCATCCTTCCCTCAGCCTTCACCTGGGCATGCTTCTAGCCTGATCCAGATCAGTGGAGATAGAAATGGGGAGGACACGCTTGTGCTGAAAAGGAAATGTCATCTGGGTCTGAAATTGTAGCTGGAAAAGCTGACCTGGCCTCTGGTCTCCAGGTGTTGGGGAGTTGGAGCCTTAGGGACTGTGCTTGCCTGGGACTCAAAATAGAATGGCTGCTCCAGGCTGGGCGCGGTGGCTCATGCCTGTAATCCCAGTACACTGGGAGGCCGAGGTGGGCGGATCACTGGCCAACATGGTGAAACTCCTGTCTCTACTAAAAATACAAAAATTAGCTGAGTGTGGTGGCAGGCACCTGTAATCCCAGCTACTGGGGAGGGTGAAGCAGGAGAATCGCTGGAACTCGGGAGGTGGAGGTTTTAGTGAGCTGAGATCACACCACTGCTCTCCAGCCTGGGCAACAGAGCAAGATTCTGTCTCAAAAATAAAAAAGACTGGTGGGCCCGGTGGCTCACCCCTGTAATCCCAGCACTTTGGGAGGCTGAGGCAGGCGGGTCACGAGGTCAAGAGATCGAGACCATCCTGGCCAACATGGTGAAACCCTGTCTCTATCAAAAATACAAAAATTAGCCGGGTGTGGTGGCAGATGCCTGTGAATCCCAGCTACTCAGGAGGCTGAGGCAGGAGAATTGCTTGAACCCGGGAGGCAGAGGTTGCATTGAGCTGAGATCGCACCACTGCACTCCAGCCTAGTGACAGAGCAAGACTTTGTATCAAAATAAATAAATAAAATAAAAAAGACTGGTCACTCTCTCGGGCCTCTTAGGTGCTCCCCCAGCTTAGAAAGTGAGTGTCAGCTAAATTGGCCTAGGGGTCATCTTCCCTTCTTCATTATCCTCCACTCACTCTCCAAATACTCATGGGAGAAGCTGCTGAGCCCTAGCTCAGGCTGGGCTCAGGGAGTGCACGATGAACAAGGCAGACCCAGTCTCTGCTTTCAGTCCTACATATGGGGACAGAAAATACACAAGCAGGCCAGGAGCAGTGGCTCACGCCTGTAATCCCAGCACTTTGGGAGGCCGAGGCAAGGCGGATCACCTGAGGTCAGGAGTTCGAGACCAGCCAGCCAACACGGAGAAACCCCATCTCTACTAAAAATACAAAAATTAGCTGGGCGTGGTGGCATGCGCCTATAATCCCGGCTGCTTGGGAGGCTGAGGCAGGGGAATTGCTTGAACCAGGGAGGTGGAGGTTGTAGTGAGCCAAGATCACGCCATGGCACTCCAGCCTAGGTAACAGAGTGAGACTCCATCTCAAAAAAAATAAAAATAAAAAATATGCAAGCAGTCAAGAGACACACTAGAGGCCAAGCATGGTGGCTCCCTCTTCACATTCAGCATTTTGGGAGGCCAGCATAGGAAGAGTGCTTGAGGCCAGGTATTCCAGACCAGCCTGGCCAACATAGTGAGACCCCAGCTCTGTAAAAAATACAAAACCATTGGCTGGGAGCAGTGGCTCACGCCTGTAATCCCAGCACTTTGGGAGGCCGAGGTGGGTGGATCACCTGAGGTCAGAAGTTCCAGACCAGCCTGGGCAACATGGTGAAATCCTGTCTCTACTAAAAATACAAAAATCAGCTGGGCACAGCAGCATACACCTGTAATCCCAGCTCCTTGGGAGGCTGAGGCAGGAGAATCACTTGAACCTGGGAGGCAGAGGTTGCAGTGAGCCGAGATGGGGCCACTGCACTGCTGTGTGACAGACTGAGACTCCATCTAAAAAAAAAAATAATTTAGTTGGGTGTGGTGGTGTGCACCTCTGGTCCTAGCTATTTGGTAAGCTGAGGTGGGAGGATTGTTTGAGCCTGGGAGTTCAAAGCTGCAGTGAGCTATGATTGAGACACTGCACTCCAGCCTGGGCTACAAAGGGAGACCCTGTCTCTAAATATAATAATAATAATAAACACAGCAGATGATGATGGGAAGTCATTGTGCTCTACAGATCATAAAGCAGGTGTGGTAATAGGGAGGGAAGGATGGGGCACAGGAGAGGAGGAGGTCTGGGAAGGCCCCTCTCAGGCTGTGTCCCTTGAGCATTTTCCTGGGTGGCAGGAAGGAGGGAGTCGGTGCGTGGAGAGAATCTCATTCTAGGCTCTTTGCACCTTCCAAGTGCTTGGCTCCAAAGCAGGTGAATGAAGCAGTGGGAACCCAGGTGAGTAAGGAGGCACTCAGTAAGGCTCAGCAAAGGAGACAGCTCAGGAAACCCCACAGGGGGTGTGAACAGAGCACACAGGACTGGATTCTCGCAGGGTGATGGCAGCTTCAGAGGGAAACTCCAAGGACAAGAGCGCCCAGGGTGCCCACTCCAACCACTCCAGATGCCTCCCTGCTCTGTGGGGCAGGGACAGGCAGGGTGCAGGGTGCAGGGTTCAGCTGGATTCCTGGCCATTGACTGACCCAGGCTGCCCTGGCTCTGAGCTGGTGACCTGGCTCCTGCAAGCTTGTATCCTCACTGGGGTCCTCCTCCTGCCCCTTCTCCACCTGGCACGGCAGGGCTGGGCACCAGGTCTCTTTGCCTGGTCCAGGAAATGTGCCTCCACTGGGGCCTGAGGTCCCACTTCTGGGTCTGGTCTGTTTCCTGCATTTCCTTCTCCAACCCTGAGGCATTCTAGGTTCTGGGGTTGGGTACTGTAGAATAACTGTCATCTCCCATACACTGAGTATTTGTTGCATGCCGGGCCCTGGGGGAGTCCCTTCCTTACCATGATAGCCAAACTCACAGCAGGAACTGGGGGCCAGAGATGGCCCCAGCCATCTCTGCCACCTGGTATTCACAGCCTCTCATATATTGTAATAAGGTTAGGCTGTGTGACCAGTACAAGACAGTAGAAGTGAGGGCATGTCTTCCAAGGCTAGGTCATAAACCACATTACGCTTTCTCAGATCGCTCACCCTGGGAAGCCAGCTGCCCCGTCACGAGCAGCCCTTTGTGTTTTGTTTTGTTTTGTTTTGTTTTGTTTTGTTTTGTTTTGTTTTGTTTTTGAGACAGGGTCTTTCTCTGCAGCCCAGGCTGGAGTGCAGTGGTGCAATCAGGGCTCGCTGCAGCCTCAACCTCTGGGCTCAAGCGATCCTCCTACTTCAGCCTCCTGAATAGCTGGGACCACAGGTGCTTCACCATGCCTGGAGAATTTTTTACTTTTTGTAGAGAGGGGGTCTCCCTGTGCTGCCCAGGCTGGTCTGGACCTCCTTGCTCAAGCGATCCTCCCACCTCAGCCTCCTAAGCTGTTGGGATTACAGGTGTGAGCCACCACACATGGCCGCGAGCAGCGCTTTGGAGAGGCCCACGTGGTGAGGAACTGAGGCCTCCTGCCAACAGCCATGCACAGAAGCCATCATGGAAAGGGCTCCTCCAGCCCAGTCCAGTCTTCAGGACTGCAGCCCTGGCCAACCCTTTTTTTTCTTTTTTGAAATGGAGTCTCACTCTGTCACTCGGCCTGGAGTGCAGTGGCACAATTTTGGCTCACTGCATCCTCCGCCTCCCAGGCTCAAGCAATTCTTGTGCCTCAGCCTCCCAAGTAGCTGGGACTACAGGCATGCCCCACCATGCCTGGTGTATTTTGGTATTTTTTTTTTTTTTTTAGAGATGAGTTTTCACCATGTTGGCCAGGCTGGTCTCAAACTCCTGATCTCAAATGATCCACCCACCTCGGTCTCCCAAAGTGCTGGGATTACAGGCATGAACCAATGCGCCTGGTCCTGGCCAACATTTTGATTGTCACTTTATGAAAGACCCCTGAGCCAGAACTACCCAGCAAGGCCACTCCTGGACTCCAGACCCACAGAAACAGTGAGATATTAAACATTTGTTGTCTTCAGCTGCTAAGTTTTGGAGTCATTCGTTACGTAGCAACAGATAGCTAATACGGTCAGCTCCTTCAGTCCTCAGGAGAAGTCTCTGCTGTGTAAGACTGTTGTTCTCCCCTGGTCCAAGCAGAAAACGGCAGCTCACAATCACCCAAAGAGGAAGTTGTGCAGAGAAATGCAAACTTGAGGGTTTGCATCTGTTGGAGCCGGTGCCGCATCAGACCTCTGGGCTTTCCATCCGTCGGCAACCACACCACCCTACTCAGCAAGCGTGACCTAGGCTTGGAAGGCTTAACTCCTCGAAATAAGCCCACGAGGGTCCATCGCCCTGATTTCACAGATGAGCAAACACGTTAGACCACCACGACTCACTCAGGGTCGCACAGCTGGTGAGGAGGGGCGCCCTGCCGGAACTCAGTCACCTGGGGTTATTGGAGGCTGGCGCCCTGCTGTGCAGGAGTGGCACCTCTTCAGGGCAGGGAGGAACGCTGGGGTGTCTGCCCAAGGCTGGTCTTTGTGGTCTCAGGCTGTCCCCCAACTCCAGGGCTGCTGGGACTGGTGAAAACCTGAAGCTTCTCCTTCCACTTCCCAAAACCCTCAGCTGGCACAGAGCCTACAGCCTGGGGCGATAAGATGTGGTCACCTGCAGGACCTGGGTTTTAAGAAGCAGCTGTTTACTGTGGTCTTGAATTTTAAGGAGGTTTCAAGTCCAACTTGGACCCTCAGCTCCAGGGATGCCTGTAACCATGGCAGCGGCTCACAACAGCAACAGCAAATATTTGCCGAAAGAGAAAGAGCAGGGAGGGAGGGAGACAGCGAGGGAAGCAGGAGCAGGGCTCACCCCTGGGCACCTGCAGATGGCTGGGGGGTTATCCTTAGGTTCCCAGGGGGCACTCAGATGCCTCCAGTAACAACTTCTCTACTATCCTATGCCTGGGTGGAGAGTGTGTCTGTGGGGGTGTTGGAAGGTCCCATGCCCCATCTTAAGCACTGTTTCCCCCAGGTCTCTGCATAAAATATGTCCCCAGGACAGCATGTCCAGGACCAGACTTCAGGTGGACCTCCTTTGACCTAATTATTCACGTGAACTTAGACAAGTCCTTTCTTTTACCAGAGCCTCAGTTTCCTCATCTGTGAAAGGGGAATAGCAAACTGGCCTGTGTTTTCAGAGGTGTGTGGCTAAAGTGAATTCCAGGCCAGGCACAGTGGCTCACACCTGTAATCTCAGCACACTGGGAGGCTGAGGCCAGAGGATTGCTTGAGGCTTGGAGTTTGAAACAAGCCTGGGCAGCAAAGTGAGACACTGTCTCTATAAAAAATAAAAATAAATAATTTTTTTTTTTTTTTTGAGACGGAGTCTTGCTCTGTCCCCCAGGCTGGAGTGCAGTGGTGCAATCTTGGCTCACTGCAATCTTCACCTCCTGGGTTCAAGTGATCCTCCTGCCTCAGCCTCCCGAGTAGCTGGGATTACAGGTGTGCACCACCAAGCCTGACTAATTTTTGTATTTTTAGTAGAGATGGGGTTTCACCATGCTGGCCAGGCTGGTCTTGAACTCCTGGCCTCAGGTGATCCACTTGTCTCGGCCTCCTAGCGTGCTGGGATTACAGGTGTGAGCCACTGTGTCTGGCCAAAATAAATAAAAATTTAAAAAATAAAATGAATTCCAGCTGTCGCCGTCTAGAACATCCTGTTGAGGGATTGTTGTAAAGATCCTATTGCTGGCTTCCAGGACAGAGTGATGTCGTGAGCTCCAGGCCACATTCTGTATAGCCCAGAGAGGGAAAGTGGCTTGCCCTGGGCCACACAGCAAGGGCAACGGGACCCAGAACTCAGCTACCTCATCCTGCTGCCTTCTCAGGCCATGAGAGCGCCCCCTGCTTGGCTGTCACCAGCTGTGTGGTTGTGACAGATGGCTGAGCCAGGCTTCCCTGCAGTTGTGCTCAGGGCTTACCTACTATCTGGGTCAGTGCCCTGGGTGAGCCATGTGCACGGACAGTGTCTGCTGAGCGAATTTCAGCAGAGAGAAGACGGAAATAGAACCCTGTAGGCCTAAGCCGCCAGGAAGGGACCCTGGGTTCTCCCAGTGGGGCGGTCCCTATCACCACAGGTTTCCAGGTTAACTGGTCCACATACAGACTTTGATGTATACATAGGCCAAATGCTGCATTTATATTTAAATTACATCTCAGGGGTAAAAAATAGACTACATCCTATTATTAAGAGAATGAGGTGTGCAGAGCTAGCATGCGGAAATACTACAGAGAGATCTAGGATGGAGCATCCGTTTTTTTCAGAAGTCTGGGGCCTTGGATCCTCACCTCTAAACGGGGGTGGTGTCCATGCTCCACATTCCCCCCAGCTGGGAGTGAGTCCAAATATTCTCATAAGACACTGGCCTGAAAGTCTCCTGGGAGGCATCTCCACCTGCCTCTTCTCAGCTGAAAGCTCATATATATTTATTTTTTTCATTTCCCTGTTTTTGCACTGGACATCCCTAAAATAGAACAGGAGGTAGGGCTGTGAGGAGAGGTCCCCGGGCACAGACTCTTCTTGGAGGTCCCCGAGGAATGGTCCAGCCTCCAAGAGCAGGAAGCTGTTTGGTGAGGCTTCAGATTTACCCTCCACATCCATGCCATAAAGAGACCTGCAACAAAGTGGCCCTTTCTGCTGCAGAATTAAACCGAGAGCCCACTAGGGGTGGGACGCCTCCTCATCTACGCCACGTCTGGATTCCTCAGCTCTACCAGAGGCCCCTGCTTCTAACGAGCAGCTTGGGGACCAGCTGAAGGGCTGCCCTGGGAAAAATGAACACTGTCTGCAGCAACTGAGCTGGTCCTGCACTTCGGGGTTGCTTGCCTAAGGAGAAGATGCTAGGTATGGCCATCTCCTGGGACTTCCCTACCACACAAGGCCAGCTCAGAACAGGCAGGAGGTCCGGGGCCTATAGAGCATGCACCCTGAGGAAGGACATCAGAGAGTTCCTCCACTCGAGCCCATCACCCTTTGGGGCAGACAGTTTGCTCAGTCCTTCCACTGTCCCTGGACAGATGTGCAGATGCGGAGTAAAAGATGGCAGACAGACCACACTCAGTTGAGGACTTATCCCCAGCCTGGAAGCCACTGAACACTTGCTGGGATAAGGCTCCTGGAAGCCTCTATCAGGCCCCTGGGGCAGGTGGCAGCTGGCAGGCCTCCTCCCTCGTAGGGCTGTGTGGCCTCAGCCAGACCTTCCTTGCCTGCTGGTTGGGGCCTCAGCCCCCACCAGCCAGCTGACCTCAGCCACCTACCACCTGAGAGAGGAACTCTCTCAGCCTATCTCTGCCCCGTCCAGCTGTAACCCTGACCCAAGCCTTGATCAAAGGCCAACACACATCTTGACAAAGACATCATTATTGATTTGCCCAAAACCAGTTATCAATAGCCACAATAAATGTAAATGGTCTAAATTCCCCAAGTAAAAGGCAGAGTGTGTCAGATTTCAACCCAGCCATTGCTCTCCTAGGCACTGGCCCTAGAGAAAATTCTTGCACACTGCATTAGTAGATATGCACCATCCAACAGTCCCTGAGTAAGAGAATGGATAGAGAACCATAATATATGCCGTCAGGAAAGACTAGATAGCAGTGAAAATTATCAGCCTGGAGAAATCTCAAAAACATAATATCAAGAAAAAAAAAGCAAGTCACAGAAGAACTCAGAGTTTGATCAAGCAATGATATATGTGGCCAATTCTCTCATCTCTGTCAAGTCTTGGATCAAATGTCATCTTCTCAAAGAGGCCTCCTCCATTGCCCTAACTTAAATTGTGAACCCCGACAAACACATTTCCATTCCCCCTTTCCCAGAGAACTTGTCATCTTCTAACAAATTATATAATTTACTTACTCATCTGTCTAGTAGTTATCATCATTTCCTTCCTCTGGAATGTTAGATCCACAAGGTGAGGAGTCTTTTTCTTTTTTGTTCATTGATTTCAACAAAGTACCCAGCAAAGTACCTGGTATAAAGTAGGCATTAACTAAATATTTCTTAAATATTGGTCATTGGTACACAAATACTCATTTATGATTATTCTTTCAACTGTGCATATGCATATACTTAGTCTGTTTTATCTATGATGTCTCATAATAAAATATACTTTAAAGATGATAAATAGGTGTGATATTTCTTGCGAGATCTGAGTCTTGAGCTGAGACACAGACTCTCCAAAATCTATTCTGCCCTCTTAAGCACAGAAAGCCAGGGTTGACCATATTATTCCCGAAGGACATAATCACTTGTGTATGATGATGAGTGACAAGGAAATGTCAACCCGCCTCCCAGCTGTAGTCTTCTGTGATTTATCTCTGCTTGAACAGGGTTTTAAAATGTGCCTGTGAATATTTGCACTGACAACTACAGAGAGCAGAATCGCTTTGTAGAGAAAAGTAAAACAACTCGGTAAATTTGTCTTGTGCTTCTTTGAGAAAACAATGGGAAACTTGCCGTTCGTCAAGGCCAAAGTCATATAACCCAGCGTGCACAATCCCAGCCTTGACAAGCTTCTTACCATGTTGAAATTCCCAGGAACAATCAAATGGCTTCTGTGTCTCTGCTCAATACCAACCCCTTACAGAGTCATCCAGCTGCTCTGTGAGCCACCAAGGCTGAGGTCAACAACTCTTCTTGACTGGTTCGGTGTGTAGCTGAAGGTAGAGCTATGGATGATTAAAGAAGTCACTATGGAAACTGCCCCTCCCTCAGCCTTAGCCAGGTGAAGGCTTTCTGATATAGCAATTTGCTTAATTGGCTCCACTCTCTCTCTCATACTAGACTGTGAAGTGAAGACCGGGTCTCATTCATGTAGACACTACACACAGTAGGATAATGCATGTTGAGTTAAATTGGCTTATGCATGAATATGCTTCCTACCAGTGAGGAGTCAATGGTCTAAGTAAGGATGAACATGTCTGTTTCTGTACATTTACTTTCAAACAGTAGTGAGGCTGGGAGTACCTAGAGGCAAAGACTTCGTTTTTAATCCAACTTTCAAAAATTTATCTTTTATTTGTTTTAGACACAGAGTCTTGCTCTGTTATCCAGGCTGGAGTGCAGTGGTGTAATCACAGCTCACTGCAGCCTTGACCTCCTGGGTCAAGTGATCCTCCTGCCTCAGCCTCCTGAGTAGCTGGGACTACAGGCACGCATCACCATGCCTAGCTAATTTTTGTAGAGACAGGGTCTTGAAATGTTGCCCAGGCTGGTCTTGAACTCCTGGCCTCAAGAGAGTCTCCTGCCTTGCCCTCCCAAAGCACTGGGATTATAGATGTGAGTCACTATGCCCAGCCTAACCCATTTTTTATCTCCAGCCCTGAAGTCTTCCCAAATCCAATTACCCACTTGACAGTTACACTAAAATACGTTCTCACACTTAAGTCCAAAACAGAACTCTTTATTTTCCCCCACCCCAAAACCTGCTTTTTGCCCCCGCTCCAACTCCCCATCAGTAAATGGCATCTACCCACGTGGTCCAAAACCTCATTTTAAAAAATGAGACTGTGTCCAGTGGCCCATGCCTGTAATCCTAGTGCTTTGGGAGGCCCAGGCAGGAAGATAATTTGAGGTCGGAAGTTCGAGACCAGCCTGGACAACAGGGAGAGACCTGTCTCTGCAAAAAATTTTAAAAATTAGCCAGGAGTGGTGGCGCACATGTGTAGTCCCAGCTACTCAGGAGGTTGAGGTGGAAGGATCCCTTGAGCCCAGGAATTCGAGGCTGCAGTGAGCTTTGATCACATCATTGCACTACAGCCTGGGTATCAAAATGAGAGTCTGTCTTTAAAAACAAACAACAACAACAAAACCTGAGATATAATTTACATGCCATCAAGTTCACCTTACTTTTAAAATGTGTAATTCAGTGGCTTTCAGAATATTCACACCACTCTGGGCCTGTCCCCTAACTACCATAAAAAACCCAAACCAGACTTCTTTTCCTGGTCTCTCAAGCCATTTTTGGACCTTCCTGGGACCCACCTGTTCTATTCAGAAACCCTCATTACGCGGGTGTATTAGTCGGGGTTCTCTAGAGGAACAGGACTCATAGGATAGAAGGGGAGTTTCTTAAGGAGTATTGACTCACACAATCACAAGAAGTCCCACTGTAGGCTGCCTGCAAACTGAGGAACAAGGAAGCCAGTCTGAGTCCCAAAACCTCAAAAGTAGGGAAACTGGCAGTGCAGCTTTTAGTCTGTGGCCAAAGAATCAAGAGTCCCTGGCAAACCACTGGTGTAGATCCAAGAGTCCAAAAGCTGGAGAACTTGGAGTCTGATGTTCAAGGGCAGGAAGCAGCCAGCACGGGAGAAAGATGGAGGCCAGTAGACTCAGGCAGTCTATCCTTCTGTGTTCTTCTGCCTGCTTTTATCCTAGCTGTGCTGGCAGCTGATTAGATAGTGTCCACCCAGAATGAGAGTGGGTCTGCCTCTCCCAGTTCACTGACTTAAATGTTAATCTTCTTTGGCAATACCCTCACAGACAAACCCAGGAACAATACTTTGCATCCTTCAATCCAATCAAGTTGACACTCAATATTAACCATCACAGTGAATAATCAGCTTTTTCACACTCTCTTGGTGTGTGTATATGTGCGGTCATCAGACTCAACATCTGAACACATTTTTTTTTATCCACTGAGTGTTCACAGCAGCAGTCTTTTTTTTTCTTTTTTCTTTTTTTTTTTTGAAACAGAGTCTTATTCTGTCACCCAGGCTGGAGTGCAGTGGTGCAATCTCGGCTCACCATAACCTTCACCTCCCGGGTTCAAGCAATTATCGTGCCACAGCCTCCCCAGTAGCTGGAATTACAGGCGCGTGCCACCACGCCTGGCTAATTTTTGTATTTTTTAGTAGAGATGGGGTTTCACTGTGTTGGTCAGGCTGCACACCAGCAGTCTTAACAATATTAAGTCTTCCAATAAACAAACATGGATAACTTTTCATTTATTTAGGCCTTTAATTCTTTTTAATAATGCTTTATGGCTTTCAGAGTACAAATCTTTCCCTGATTTTATTAAATCTATTCCTGGCTGGGTGTGGTGGCTCATTCCTGTAATCCTAGCACTTTGGGAGGCCGAGGCAGGAGGATTGCTGGAACCCAGGAGTTCAAGACCAGCCTGGGAAACATAGCAAGACCCCATCTCTACAAAAAAAATTTTAAAAGTTAGCCAGGCACGGTAGTGCAAACCTGTAGTCTCAGCTACTCAGGAGGCTGAGGCAGGAGGATTGCTTGAGCCCAAGAGGTCGAGGCTTCAGTAAGCTATGATCACACCACTGCACTCCAGCCTGGGCAACAGAGTGAGATCCTGCCTCAAATATAAATAAATAAATAAATAAATAAATGCATTCCTAGGTATTTGAATTTTTGACACTGTTGCAAATAGAAATGCTTTCTTAAGTTAATTTTAGATTGTTCATTGATCATGTATACAGGAGAAATACAGTAGATTTTTGGCATATTGCCCTTATTTTCTGCATCCTTGATAAACTTGTTTATTAGCTCTAGTGAGTTTTTTTGTGGAGTCCTTATGATCTTATAAAGAAGATAGTTTTACTTCCTTTACTTTTATATGACAAGAAGATTGTTTTACTTCTTCCTTACAATCTAGGTGCATTTTATTTTATTTTCTTGCCTAAGTTCCTTGACTAAAACCTCCAATGCAGTAATAAATAGAGGTGATGAGAATAGAAATATCTGGCTTATTCCTGTTTTCTTTTTTTTTTTGAGATGGAGTCTTACTCTGTTGCCCAGGTTGGAGTGCAGTGGCGTAATCTTGGCTCACTGCTATCTCCACCTCCTGGGTTCAAATGATCCTCCTGTCTCAGCCTCCCAAGTAGCTGGGATTATAGACATGCACCACCACGCCCAGCTAATTTTTGTATTTTTAGTAGAGATGGGGTTTTGCCATGTTGGCCAGGCTGGTCTTGAACTCCCGACCCCTAGTGATTCGCCCACCTTGGCCTCCCAAAGTGCTGGGATTACAGGCATGGACCACCACGCCTGGCCAGGTTGTGTCTTTTTTCTTGGTCAGTCTAGCCAAAAGTTTGCCAATTTTGTTAAATGTCTTCAAAGAACCAGTTTTCAGTTTTGGTGTTTTCCTCTATTGTTTTTCTATTTTCTATTTGATTTACCTCTACTCTAATCTTTATTATTCTCTTCCTTCTGCTAGCATTGGGTTTAGTTTGTTCTTTTTCTAGTTCTTTACGTTCTAAATTTAGGCTGCTGATTTGAGATCTTTCTTTTTTTTAATGTAAGCATTTGTAGCTATACATTTCCCTCTTAGCACTGCTTTTGCTATGTTCCATAAGTTTTGGTATGTCGTGTTTTCATTTTCATTTCTCTCCAAGTTTTCTGATTTCCCTTGTGATTTCTTCTTTGACCCATTGGTTATTTAAGAGTTTGTTGTTTAAAGCCAGATGTGGTGGCTTCCGCCTGTAATCCCAGCACTTTGGGAGGCCAAGGTGGGCGGACCACCTGAGCTCAGGAGTTGGAGACCAGCTTAGCAAAAGTGGTGAAACCCTGTTCTGCCATTTAATTGGAGTGTTTAATACCTTTACATTTAATGTGATTACTGATAAAAGTAGGGTCTATATCTGCCATTTTGCTATTTTTTATTTGTCTAATTAATGTGTTTTGTGTTCCCTTATTCCCCACTACTGTCTTCTTTCATGTTAAATGAACGTTTTGTGGTGTAGTATTTTAATTCCCTTGTTGTTTCTTTTAATACATTCTTTCAAGTTCTTTTCTTAGTGGTTGCCTGAGGTACAATTAACAACTTAATTTATAATGATTGAATCTAGATTAACACCAACTTCATTATAACAGTAACAAAAAAATTTGTTTTTACATAGCTCCATCCCGTCTCCACTTTTTTGTTATTGTTGTACAAATTGCGTCTTTATACACTTATGCCCATCAATGCAAATTTATAATTATTGCTTTATGCAGTTGTCTTTTCTTTCTTTCTTTTTTTTTTTTTTTTTTTTTTTTTGAGATGGAATCTCGCTCTGTCACCCAGGCCGGAGTGCAGCGGAGCGATCTCAGCTCACTGCAACCTCTGCCTCCCGGGCTCAACCAATTCTCCTGCCTCAGCCTCCCAAGTAGCTGGGATTACAGGTGTGTGCCACCACACCTGGCTAATTTTTGTATTTTTTAGTAGAGACAGGGTTTCCCCATGTTGGTCAGGCTGGTCTTGAATTCCTAACCTCGTGATCTGTCCACCTCGGCCTCCCAAATTATTGGGATTACAGGCGTGAGCCACCGCGCCCAGCCTACAGTTGTCTTTTAAATCAGATAAAAGAAGGAAAGAGTTATAAACAAAAAAATACACTTACACTTTTATAATTACATATATAGCTACCTCTAACAGTGCTCTTTATTTTTTCAAGTAGATTTGAGTTACTGTCTAGTATCTTTTCACTTTGGCCTAAAGGACTCCCATTGGTATTTTTTTGTAGAGCGGATCTACTAGTGTTAAATTGTCAGTTTTTGTTTATTTGGAATATCTTAATTTTGCCTTCATTTTTGAAGGATAGCTTTGTCAGATATAGGATTCTTGGTTGACAGTCTTTTTCTTTCAGCACTTTGAATGTGTCATCCCTCTGCCTTCTGGCATCCATAGATTCTGATGAGAATTCAGCTATAAATTTTATTGAGGATTCCTTGTACATCTCAAATCTCTTCTCTCTTGCTGCTTTCAAAATTGTCCGTCTTTACTTCATTTTCAACAGTTTATGATATTTCTAGGTGTGAATCTCTCTGTTTATCCTACTTGGAGTTTAGGTTTTTAAAAATTGTATTTTATTTCTCTCCCCAAATTCCAAATATCAGCAAGTCAGGATGACTACTTCTAAGTATATCCTAAATCCTTCCACTTTTTTCTGTCTCCTCTGCTACTTCCCTAATCCAAGCCATCGTGACCTCTTACATGGAGTAGTAACCTCCTCACGAGTCTCTCTACTTCCCTTTACAATGCTCTGCAGTTTATTCTCCATCCACCAGGAAGAGTAGTGGGCTTACAATATTAATCACATTATCACACTCCTCTCCTTAAAACCTCCAGGCTTCCCATTTCATTGAGATCTCAACACACGCTCTTTGTCATCTGACCCTACAATCTCTTCATCCTATCCACTCCTCCCCTCTCCTGTGAATGCAGCCAACCTGACTATTTCTTCTCTTGAACACCCAAGCTCAGCTCTACCTTAGGGCCTTCACACTTCCTGTTCCCTCTGTCTGTGAGGTTCCACCCAAGACTGGTTCCCTCTCTTCATTTAGGTCCCAGCTTAAAGGTGACCCCAGAAAGTAGTTCCCCAGTTACTCCCTATCACATCACCAGCATTTTTCTTGTTTATATATTTGCCTTCTATCTACACTTCCCACTGAAATTCATCTCCATTTAAAAGGAGAACTTTGCAATGTTGCTCACCATTGCATCTCGAGTGCCTGGAATGGTTGCTGACACAAAGTAGGTGCCCCAGATATTTGTTGATAGAATAAATGATAACATCTGTGCTCAAAAGAAGTCGTCTTTTCTTTCTGAGAGCTTCTGTATAAGGAGAGCTGATGTCAAAGCCCCCAGAGGCTGGGCAGGATCTTGGTCTGCCTTTCCTATTGGTGGAGACCTGGTCCCAGGCTGCCTTTATTTAGCTGCATTTTATTACTTTTCAATTCATTAATCATTGATCATTTGACTACAGTTTCCATGACAACCCTTAAGCAACCTGAATATTCCATCATCCAGGACAATCTCTACCCCACCCTTCTTGGAGAACCCAGTTTGCTATCAGTATTTTTCCAGCCTTGTACAAAGGATAAGAGTCTTCAGGCCGGGCGCGGTGGCTCACGCCTGTAATCCTAGCACTTTGGGAGGCTGAGGCAGGCAGATCACGAAGTCAGGAGATCGAGACCATCCTGGCTAACATGGTGAAACCCCATCTCTACTAAAAATACAAAAAATTAGCTGGGTGTGGTGGTGGGCGCCTGTAGTCCCAACTACTCGGGAGGCTGAGGCAGGAGAATGGCGTGAACCTGGGAGGTGGAGGTTGCAGTGAGCTGAGATCGTGCCACTGCACTCCAGCCTGGGCGACAGAACGAGACTCCGTCTCAAAAAAAAAGTCTTGAGTGGGGGAAACTGAGGCCACAGATCTCCTTCACATGGGAGGATCAAGGCATAAGGAACTTGCTGGATTGCATAAATGATTCTTGTTTCTGCTTGTATGTCAGGAGGACCAAACTGCCAACAGGAGGACCGGTGTGCAGCTATGATATGGACAGGTGGTTCTCTCATCTTCGGGTCAGATCAGCAAGGAGCATTTTGATCCCATGTTGTGGGCTCAAAGCTCTTCCAGTTGCAGGGAGGAAGTTATCTGGCTCAGCAGGGTTTCCAAAGCCCTGATGCAAAGCGATGCTCTTGGGGGAGGCAGTGCCTGGGAAACAAGTTGGGCCAGCTCAGCGCCTGGCATGCATACGAAATGAGGAAACTCCTCAGCACCTTTCAAGGGGGAGATCTGAGTAGCTGGTGTTTCCAGCATGAAGGAGATTCAAAACAAACTGCTCTCCACCTGGTCTCAGCACTTTGAGTTTCAAAGGTCCCCAAGCAGGATATCTGGCCTCATTTCATGTTCTACCCAACACCAGTGGTATTCAGTTCTTGCCAAGTTATACTTCACAACATCAAAAATGGACTCCAGGAACCTCTGTGACCTGCCGGTCTTGGTTTTAGAGGTTATGGCTTCCATTTTAGCCTTGGTATCAAGTACATCTGGCATATGGTGTCAGTTGGCTCCAAGAATAGGCTCTGCTCCGCTATTATAATAGAAATTGACACTGCTACTTGGAAAAGAGACAAAGTTACATTCTGCAGCTACCAAGACAGAGTAAAGCTACAAAAGTGGAAAGAGGTGGTGGTGGGCAGTGGGTGGGATCTAATGCTTGTGGAGGGGGAAAGACCATCAACGCACCAGCCAGGGCCAGGTGAGCACAGAGAGGTGGATCTGGGAGGACACAATGGCACTGGGCCCCTTGGAGTGAGCAGTGGAAGGGACAGAGCCCTCGGAGCCACAGGACGGCTTTGAGCCCAGCTCCATCCTCTAACGGCTGCATGATCCCAAAATAGCTTTAATTGTTGTGTATTCACCTGTAAAATGGGATTAGCTCATTCAGGGAGGATTCAATGAGATGATGTCTAAAGAACACCAACACAGAGTAGATGCCACACCTGGAAGGCAGCCGCAGGTCTTCTAGCTAAGCTGGCTCTCCTGGTTGAGAAGACAGGGGTGGGCTGGGGACAAGGAGCCTG
This sequence comes from Nomascus leucogenys, assembly GCF_006542625.1. Classification (NCBI taxonomy): domain Eukaryota; kingdom Metazoa; phylum Chordata; class Mammalia; order Primates; family Hylobatidae; genus Nomascus; species Nomascus leucogenys. Next base: position 33,232,422 of record NC_044397.1, on the reverse strand, counting down.
GGCAGAGCCTGCCAGGCACCCACAGCCTGAGCCAGGCATTGAAATAGGACGGATGGACAGCTGGACCACACCCTCCTCTAACCATCCTCAGTGCCCCCAAACCCACCAGATGCAGGCTGCAGCAAACCAGAGACATCATCCTTCTGCCAGAAGTTGCAAAGCCCTACCCCTTCCCACCTTCAGCCCCAGAACATGAGGAAGACAAACACAGAAGCATCTTTCAGTGCACTTTAATCGAAATTCCATCATCAGAAGAGTTCTCGTAGCATACAATGTCAGGATGGGCATGTCGACTTGGTCCTACAAATGGAATATCCACAGATTTGCACTTCAAACATGTATGAAAAATAAAATATATAATATTTAGCTTTATAAATTTCCCCACTTTGTCACTTTATCTTTAAAATAAATTACTACTCCCGTCCAATACAGTGAGTAGCTTGAAGTCACTCAGCCAATCTCCAACCAAATGATCTCTGTTTTCTTGAGGAGTTCTGTAGGGAAATACTTGAAGACAGTCCAGTGCTTACAGGAATCAACATGAATTTAAAACGAGCACACTCTTCACAGTGGGGCGGAACATCAGAAAATGGGAGCCTTCTTCTAATGGCTGTTCTTTTCTGTTGAGGAAAAAAAAAAACAAATCCTCCAAACCACACCGGATGGTTGTAAAAAGCTGCAACGGAACCTTTGGCACCAGATGAGGAGAGAGGCCTTTTAATGCCATAGCTAGTGATGATTCAGTCAAAGCATCGGTCTAAGGAAGAGATGACGGGGTAAGGGGCCGGAGATCACAGCCCGTCTCCTTTCTGAGCCCCCCCGATGCCCCCCTTTCTGGAGACAGACAGCCCCTCTACTCTGGGGAAGGCAAAGCTTTGTCTGGGCAGGCTGGGCATTCTTCAGACGGGAAGATTCACAATGTATAGAACACAAAGGGAGAGGCCCTTTTGCAGATCAGGGGGGTAGCCGCTTGCTGCCAGCTTAGTCATCAGAGGGGACGCACTCAATGCACAAGGGACACGGCCACTCCAGCGGGACGGCTGCACAGCCATGAAAGGGGACAGACAGAAGGGGTGCACGGGACACCAAGGAACTGGAAGGCGGCAGGACTCAGGCTGCGATAGCATTTACAGGGGCTCTGAAGAGGGGCTGCTGGACCTGCCTCCACTTGCAGCAGGAAGGCAGATATCCATCCACTCATGTCTTGAGGGCATCTTCCCAGGGGACCCTGGCACTACTTCAAACAGCAACAGAATCTTGGTAGGGAACAAACAAGCCAGTGACAGACACTGCCCCAGCCCTGGTCTTAGAGATTCCTGGGGAATGAGCTCTGGGGACCCTGAGCCCAGACTGACAAGAGTTTAAGTGGGGGAGTCAATGGCCCTGAACTTCCATGGCAACAGCCTGATCCCGGCCTCCTGGACAGAGGAGAAGGCGGCTACAAGTCAAGGAGACGCTCCTCGCACGTCTCCACGGGCCACTTGGAGGCCCCTCCGAACACATCGACGTTATTGTCCACCCACGGGATGATGTTGCCCGGCATGTTTGTGGAGCAGTTGGCGATGTTGACAATTTCTTGTGCGCGAAGGACACGGTCCCATATGTTGAACTGGCTGAGCTCCCCGACAAACGCCTGAGTGGCATCAAACCTACCCCCCACGGTGTCCTGGGGAATGGGAACAAGAGAGCTGCATCAGGGCGGGTTCACAAGTCCCCCTGCACACGGGCTGCAGACAGGAGATTTGGGCATTTTTCTGATGCCCCCCAGCTCTGACCAACACTACCTGTTTCTGCAGGTTCTGAAGCTCCCAGGCATGTCAGAACTGGGAAGTGGCATTGCTCAAATCTCCCCATTTTATACAGGGGAAACTGAGGCTGGTAAGGGAAGACACTGCTCAAAGTCCCAAGGCCAGGATCAGAGCCAGGTCTCATGACTCCCAGCCCCTCCCAGGGGAGATGTAGTAGGGGAAATTGAGGGAGGAGTGGGCCAAGAAGGAACCAGACTCAAAGCCCCCCAGTGCACCTGGCGTCTACTCCCCACTGTCCATCATCAAAAACCCAAACACAGACTGAAATGCCAACGCTTATCTGTCCTAGACCAGACAGCCAGCTTAGCCATTCCCTCCCCTAGATGGTAAGTTTCTTGAGGGCACTTTGAGGTGCCACTCTTTCATCCCTGTCTCCCCCACAGGCTGAGCACCCACTATGGATTACCTAAGTGCCCCTTGCTGGGTATCAGGGTTGAGACCCTGAGCAGGGGACTCCTGGAAGACACCAGCCCTACAATCCTGAGTCGGTACCATGAGCACCCCAGGAGAGTCCCTCACACAGCCTCCTCCCAGACGGAAGCTGGAGCCTGTGACACGAGATGACCCATGACCGCAGGGACACTCACACCCCTCTGTGCCAGGTTCTATTTGGAATCTGTTTGAACCACACCCAGCTGGTCCCTGCCATGCAGGCCATGTCCCCACACCCAACCTCTAACCACAGGACAGCAAGGGCCAGGCTGCGGAGGTTCTCGCTCCCCCGACCTGGCAGTCAGGACACTGTGGCCAGGTCTGAAGGGCCAACAGCTGGGGCCGGGAGCAGGAACAGCTGCAGGTCTGGCCTGGTACTGCTCAGTTGGCCCCTCCTTGCACCATCCCTGGAAGGGCACACGGCCACCCTGCGCCCATCCTGCACCCACCTGTGCCCACCCGCACCCACCCTGCACCTGCCCTGTGCCCACCTGCACCCACCCTGTGCCCACCTGCACCTGCCCTGCACCCACCTGCTCTTGCCCAAGGATCAGCACACCCCCGGGCTTGATGGGGTGCCAGGGGGCCAGGTTCTCCCCAGTGCCCAGCTTCTCTCCGTCCTGGAATGCCTCCCACATGCCATCCCGTGTCGTCCAGGTGACACAGATGTGGTGCCACTTGCCATCACTGACAAACAGGGGCAGCTGCGCAACCTGTGAGCAGCAATGTGCAGGTAAGGACCTGCTGGGCCCATGCCCTCAGGGTCCCCCAGGGCAGGAAGGACACCCCCCAGTCCCCCTGGGCCACACTGCTCCTCCTGTCACCTGGGGTCATGTGTGGAGAACATGAAAGGGGGCAGCCTCGGTGGAAACCCTGACCCCAGAGCAGCCCTCACATTAATGGGACACCCTTGGTGCCTGAGGACCGAGCAGATGTGAGGGTCAACACCCCCACGCTGGCCCTGAGCTCTCCATGCCAGAGAACCTCGGGAAGTCAGGGCTCTATGGGGCCAGTCTCCTTGGAGAACAGACCAGAGATCCTCATTCCTCACGCCAAGTCCCAAACCTCCATGGTGGCACGCAGGGATCTGTGTGCTGGGGGTGTGCCCTGTCCTCCCTGCGCAGCGGCACGTGTGTGAGTATCTGTGTGAGCAGGGAGCTCACAGACAGCATGAGGAACTGGGGGGAGGACGCTGCCACTGGCCGGGTCCGTGGCCGTCCTGCAAGCACTTTCCATGCAGGCTTGCCTGTGAACCACTTCGTTGTTGCTGCTGGTCTCCTAGCAGCCTGAAGCCTCCCTCCCAGGAATTCGATGTTTGCAAGCCGTCTAAACCCGGAGGTCAACAAGGCTGTCAGCCCCACTGTGTCCTAGGGTGTTATTTAGAACAATTAACCCCTGGCTCAGGCAAGGGGGTCTATCTAGGAGAAGCCCAGCAGGCTGATGCCACAGCATTTTTTAAACTTCGACAGACTCCATCCAGGGCAGTTCAGTGAGGACAAACAGAGTGAGGGGCTGAACTTCCCCCGCCTCCACCAGGGGTGGCCCGGGTGGCAGGGAGTTTGCGTAGCCACTGGAATGCCCAAATCAGGCCAGGTTCTGAGAATGCTCTTTTTGTTATATGGAGTCTGCCGTTAGAATGAAAGTTTGGAAGCAGGGCTGTGAGAGGTCCCCAGGAGGCCCAAAGTGGGCTTTTTTTTTTGCTTTTTTTTTGAGACAGGGTATTGCTCTGTCACCCAGGCTGGAGTACAGTGGTGCGATCATAGTTCATTGCAGCCTTGACATCCTAGGCTCAAAGCCATCTTCCTGCCTCAGCCTCCCAAGTAGCTGGAACTACAGGTGCACACCACCATACCTAGCTAACTTTTTAATTTTTTGTAGAGAAGGGGTCTTGCTATGTTGCCCAGGCTGCTCTTGAACTCCTGGGCTCAAGCGATCCTCCTGCCTTGGCCTCCCAACACGCTGGGATTACAGGCATGAGCTACCATGCCCAGCCCTTGGAGCAGATCTCTTGAGAAGACCACTCCTGAATGCCAAAACCAAGCAGTCTATTAAGAAGGGGCATTTGCTCTGGAAAAGGCAAGACTATGGGTATACATAATGGGTCAGCAATGGCCATGGGCTGGAGCTGGGCTCAGAGTTAACTATGAAGGGGTATAAGGGGGTTTTGGGGGGCGATGGAACTGTTTTATATTTTTTCATCGTGGTGGTGGTTACACAACTGTGTGCATTTGTTAAAACTTCCTGAATTGTACATTAAAATGGGTACATTTTGCTGTATGTAAATTATATCTCTAGAAACCTGACCCCCACGAAAATATGCTCTTGAGTCTCTTACACTGAGACACACACACCCCCTTAATCAGTGTGGCCCTGGGGAACAGCCCTCACTGACCGGCCTGAGGTCCTCTCTCAATCCAGGCCGCACACGGAGACCTGCTCCTTCTGCCCTTCCACAGCCTAGGTGCCTGGACCTTCTGCAGCTTCGGGGTTGGACTCACAGCTCAGCCCCTCCCCGCCCCGCCCCTGCGAGCCACCCGGCGTGTGCAAAGCTATCCCCACCTCGAGGAGGACAGCCCTGCAGTCCCATCTCTGGGACCCTGCTGTGTGGCTCAAGGAGGGCGAGGACGGCTGGGGTGGGGGCTGCAGCTCCCTCCACCACATGATGGGTTCCAGGGAGGGTGGCAGTGCAGGCGGGCCTCACCTTGTCGTTGATGAGCAGCTCAATGGGGTTGTTGCCCCACTCGATCAGCACGATCTCGTTGGCCTGCCCCGGCACCGCATAGGAGAAGGGGGTGCCAATGCCGGGCGAGGCGCTGGACCGCAGCCACAGGCAGATGGTGAAGGCGTACAGCTCGGGCAGCGTCTTCTTGATCTTGCCGTATAGGTAATTTGTGCGGAGCGGGAGGGACACCTTGAACGCATCTGGTGACTTAAAGGCGCTGTTGCCTGGGGGTGGGGAAGAAGAGAGGCCAGCAGTGTGTTAGGCCACCCCCACCACCCACCAGCACGGCCCAGAGCCATGTCTTGCTAGACCCACAAGAAGGTCCCTCACACAGCCTTGATGGACCCTCCAGCAAGCGACCAAAGACCGCTCCACACCAGCCACTGATAAAAGGCTGAAGTCTGGCAGGATTCAGGACACAAGATGGAGTCCTTGTCCTTAGGGAGCTTACATTCGGGCAGGGAAGGTGACATGAAACCAGCAGCAGGTACGTGAGGGAAGTCCAGGCAGTGGATCCTGCTAAGATGGGGAGTGGCTGGGGGAGGGAAGGCAGAGGATGCAGGGAAGGCCTGGAAAGACCTGCGGAAGAGAACCCCAGACACAGGTGACAGCAAGTACAGGGCCCCAAGGACGCCCAGGAAAGGAAGGAAAAGGAAGATTTTGTGGGCACTGTGTGGGGCACGTTAGAGAATTTAGCTCCATCTTTTAGGACAGGAAAAGAGGCCTCTTGAAATCTAGAAGAAAAAAAGTTCTTGGATGGGTGCAGTGGCTCACACCTATAATACCAGCATTTTGGGAGGCCAAGGCAGGAGGATTGCTTGAGGCCAAGAGTTCGAGACCAGCCTGTACAACATAGCAAGACCCTGTCTCTACAAAAAATTTAAAAAATTAGCCAAGTGCAGTGGCTCATGCCTGTAATCCCAGTGCTTTGGGAGGCTGACGTGGGAGGACTGCTTGAGCCCAGGAGTTCAAGAACAGCCTGGGCAACACGGCAAGACTTCATCTCTACAAAAAACATAAAAATTAGCTGGGCAGGGTGGCACACACCTGTGGTTCCACCTACTCGGGAGGCTGAGGTGGATCGCTTGAGCCCAGGAGGTCCAGGCTGCAGTGAGCTATGATTGCATCACTGCACTCCCACCTGGGTGACAGAGGCTCTGTCTCAAAAAAAAAAAAAGAAAGAAAAAGAAAAGAAAAGAAAAAGCTCTGGTTCCTTCTAGTTAATACTCTCTTTTCATAAGTCATATTAGATGACTAGAAAGCTTGAGGAAGGAGCAGAAGAAAGGTAGATTTAATTTTCTTGTGTTAAGCCAGAAACTGCTTCCTTAGCCACGTCTTACAACTTCAGATTATTTCCTTGAAATCTTGGCAGGATCTAGGAACCCTGGAGACTTGGGCTTAGAAGAAGGAAGTCTTACAGGGACCCAGGCACCCAATAAACACTTGTCAAGTGAGTGAGTCTGTGTCACTCCTCACATGAAAGAATTACCACTGCCGAGGCAAAGCAGTCAGGCTCCGGGGTCTTGACTCCATAATTTAACTCAGAAGTGGCTTTTTGGTCTAAATCCCTGATGAAAAGCACTTTGCTCTTTTCCTCCTCAAGAGAAGATTGAGTTTATTGATCATTTCCTGTAGTCAGGAGCCAGTGGGAGGCAGGGGAACCGCAGGTGTCTCTCCTCATTTAGGGAACACACCTGGCCAGAGCCTTGGCCCTTCCAGACCTTCCTGGAATTGGTGGGAATCCATTGGCCACCCCTATGTCATCGGCGCTTCTAAAATCCTTGAAAACAAACTCTAGAATGGGTTTACATAATTTCCAATGCAGCCTTGGTTGAAGTTCAAAATTAAGTAAACCACAGCAGCAGCCCTTGTCCAGGCATCACGGATTCCAAAGTTTGCAGGACACCCTTGGATTGTGCCAGCTGTCATGGCAAAGGTGGCCCTCTTATTTGAGAACCAGACCCTGCCATTGAAGGAATCTAAACGCCCTTCACTCATTCAACAAGTGTTGGTTAAGCATCCACAAGGGCTCAGACAGTCTCTGGGGCCATCAGAGACAGGTGGGCTCTCTGGAGCCAGAACTGCCTGTGTCACTGTGGAGTTAAATCAGTCCCTTCTGCAGAACACGAGCCAGAACAGATAACACCACAATCCCCCGAACCCATTTTCCCTCAGAGCGAATAATACATACGAAAGGCTCTTGGGGGCCGCAGTTCACATCTATCTAAGGAGGGTTTCTGCAAAGGGGCACAGAAGAACCCCCTATCCCCTTTCTAACCTCTCTGGAACAGGCAGTGTGTACATTCTAGAATCTGGGCTTCACATGTTGCATGTACTCATATCTGCCAATGGTGGCCTCCTGATTGCTCCTGACCTCCGAAGGATGGGCACCTCTTGATGCCACTGCAGAGCTGCTGGGCACCTGGCAAGGGCTAGGAAGACCTGTTCCCCCAAGAAGTCAAGGGGCCAGGCCAGAGTGAAGGCTGGGACTAGTCCCTCATTAGGCTGAAAAGCAAAACTGAGAGAGAGAACCAGAATGTCCCTACTCCCCCATTTTTGCAGGTTGCATAGTTGAGGCTCAGCGAAGTGAGGTGACGTATCCAAGGTCACACAGCTAGTGAATGACAGGCCAGGGGCCAGAAGTCCCTCTTTCCATGACACGTAGCCACTCGCACTTAATCTTCAAGTGGCAAATGACCATGTCCTTAATGAAGGCATCATTGTCTAATAAAAAGAAATGGCTGCTATACTTGTGGGAGGGCAGCCTTGCCAATCTGATACGACTCCGTGTGGGTAATATTGTTAGCTTGGTGACAACAGATAGGTTTAATTAGAGCTGGGAGAGCCGAGGGGCAGAGGAGGGGGCCTGTACCCTGAGAGCCAGTGCCTTTTATTTAAATAAAACAGCTTGGCAGTTTGGAGGAAACTTGGTTAAAACCAATTAAGGAATTAAAAGGCCTGACCAATAAATCAGACACTGCAGGTGGCGGAGAGGCTCAGCAGGGGGTGGGCAGCCTGGGGCTGGAAAAGAGGCAGCTTTGGTTTTCTCAACAGCAACGTTTATTTCAACACTGAGCCGGGCGGTGCCTGGACAGCTGGCCCGGACTCTGGAGGCCCTTGCAGAGGAGCAAGTCTCGCAGCAAAGAAAAGCAAGCAACCCTGGGCCCCGGGCGGCAGGGACGTCCATATGCCAAGGGTCGGGCACTTGCTGGGGGCTCCAAGGAGCCTCCGACCCAGCAGGGCTGGGGCCCACACACTGCTCCAGGCTGCAGCCTCCATCACTCCTCTGGGGCCCCACCAACTTCACTCCCAGCTCTGCAATCTGCTGGCGACGTGAATGCAGGCATCACTTTAGCTCTCTGACTTGAGTCCCTCGTCTGAACTAATCCCTACCTTGCAAGGTCGTGGCAGGGGTTACAGAATGCCAAGTATGGAACTCACAGCCGAGCATCTGCTCCCTAAGGGGTGGAGGCTGATGGACCAAATGCCAGAGTCCCCCCACCAAGGCCCCCTGCCTGTCATGAGGTTAAAGTCTAGCTACTCTGGGTTCAGCTGGATGTGTCTAAGAAACTTGGCATCATTTCCAATCATAGTACATTTGGAGGGCTGGGTGTTTACACATCTCTCTACAATTGTCACAAACAGGACAAATATAAACTCAGAATTGCCCAGAAGACAAACTGATCTGCAAATGATCACTTTCCTTAAAGCACATCCCAGAGCTGAGTTGGTGGAGCTCACGAAAGGATTCTAGAGTTCCCACGGTGGGATGAAGAGAGGCTGAGCTGCCTCTCTGGGGTGCATAAATGGTCAGCAAGGGTCTTTGATCTTGTAGAGGTGAGCTTCCCCTCTGTGCCAGAGGAGCTCTGAGGGCTTTCTGGGAAACTAAAGGGTCAATAGTCAGGCTGTTGGGGTCTGAGTCCTGACTGTTTCTTTCTGGCGGGTAATGGACAGGCTGGGGATGAAAGGGACAGTCACAAAGTGGCAGCTTCTGGGTGGCCAAAGCCATGATGATGGCTTACCTTAGGAGCAAGCCCAGTGAAATGACATTGGCCTTGAGTGAGAGAAAGAGAAGGGAAGAGGTGCAGGTTGATGTGACTGTCACTGTTTGCCAGCTAGTGGCCCAGGCCCCACTTCGGGCCCCTCTCCCAAAAGATACATGCCCCACTGAGAATGGGGTCTTTTTCTCATCTATGAAATGGGCATACCAGGAGTCTGAGCTCCCGCCTGGCACAACTGAGACTCTGGCTCACTATTCTGCTATTTACCCACCTCCTTGTGCCAACTTGGCCACTGTACAGAGGGAGGTTTACAGCCACCAAGGTCTCTCACAGAGCCCTCCTCTTGTTCCACAGCTCCCCTTTCGAGAGGCAAACTGCCTTCAGTGTGCCAGCTCCATAGCCCTCAGTGTCCCGAGGATCCACTGTGGCTCAGGCTGGGTCCACGGAGCCACGCTCACCTGTGCCTAGATGCTCCCTCCTCCTGTCATGGGAAGAGGGCCACAGCGACGGCTGCTTTACCTTCAGGGATGGCTCCTGAGGCCACCCAGCAACAGAGAGCAGACAGAGAGGAAGATTTCTTGGAAATTCAAGAATCTAACAGGTAAGCCATACTCACCTTTTTCTGAGAAGGGCAAGGAAGAAAGGATGGGTTTTTCTGTAGGAAGAGACTAGGAAAGGGATGAAAGAGACCTGTGGCTTGTGGATGCTGGCTGTAAAATGGAACAGTAACACCAGCCCCTTCTCCATCTGCCCCACCTCAGCCAAAGTCATTGGATGTTCTGCTACTGGGCACCCTCCTATCGATGCATGGAACGGAGTCATGGGGAAGTGGCTTCATCAGGTTAGTGCATCTGGGAAAATTCCAGTCTTATAAACACCCACTATGGGCAAACCTACAACTTCACAGCCAAGCCACCCAGTGGTTTGGGGGTTGATGATGCAATTTGAATTATCCCCTGATCCCTCCTTCTCTGTCTCCTGTGAGAGAAACTTACTCACCACAGTGTGAACAGAGAAGAGAAAGATACACAGAATCCGCTGCCAGGACTAGTTAAGAAAAGACTGAAACGCCCCTGTGGTTGCTTATGGAAGCTGGTCCTGGACACATTCACTTTTCCCTGGATAATGCCAGTGGGGCTGGGGGCTGGGAGCTGGCAGCTCATTTCTGAGATGACCATGCTCAGTCACCTTTATTATTTGCTCACACACCCAGGAACCAGGCCCATGTGGTGTCACAATCCCTGCTGTCCATCAACCGGAATCGCATGTCTAACCACAAGTGGTGAAAATCAGGCCACTCCCAGACGGAGAAACAGGCCAGGCACACACCTCGCTCCAGCTCGGTGACCCTCTGCAGCAGCGCGTTCAGGGTGCTCTCAGTCTTCTGCCGGTGAGCCGAGGTCTCATTGTGCAGCAGGGACTTCTCGTCCTCCAGCTCTGCCACCTTGCGCAGAAGCTGCCTCTCCAGCTCCCCCAGCCGCCGCTGGAGCACCTCGCGGAAGTCGCCGGGCAGCCCAGCATTGGACACGTTTGCTCTGAGTTGGTGCTTTCAGCCACCGGGGAGGAGGGAGGGGCACAGAAAGAGTTAAAAAGAAATTGTGAAATGTGGCTGTGATGGCCCCACCACACAGGGAGAAGCTTCCAAAACGCAAGCGCTGAATCCTGAATCGTGCCACTGGCAGGCAGGGGAGCATCTCACTGATGCTTTTTTGGTGTGGAAAAGATTTCAAAGTCAGATAAGAATTACTTTGCTGCAATATTTGAAACTTGTGAATCTCATTTTCCCTTCTCAAAAAGCCGTTTTTCTCCTCTTACTAAAAAGTCAACATTCTAACCAACACCTAGAATTCTATGTTGGGTAGAGACCAAAACTCAGCTCTAGGATTTTTTTCTTTTGTAAGAGTAAATCGATGGTTACACAAAGCCAAGGCGCTTTCACCTAGAAATGAAAACAGCCCCCAAGTTCCGGTCTGGCACCAAGGTAAATAACTATGCATGCAGAGATGTTTCTGGAAAATGACAGATCTAAAACGTTGCTATTCTGAACTCCAGCAATCTTTGTTTTTAATGCTGTTTCTAAATCCTCACTTCCTATTTCTCTTTCTCCTCTACCATCATGTGGTTCTGGAGGCTGTGGCAGGCTGCCTACCCACGAGTTCATGGCAAGCTATTTACCTTTCTCCACAAAGTGTTCCAAATTGTGAAATGCACATAATGGGACCTGCCTCGTGCCATTCATTGTTCCAAGGATTAAAAAATTAAATAATGTGCCTGACTCATATTTAGTGCTCCAGAAATGTTAGCTGTTAGCAATCACAATGAATCAGGGGATATACAGATGCTGGAAATACTGTATTCAGCCCTCACGCCAAAAGAAACCCTAGAGTCATTTTTGCAATAATTACCACCTGTAATTTAAACCTAGTTTTGCTGAGAAGTATTTTCACAAAGGCTATTAACAGCAATGTCCACACTTCTTAAAAAGGGTGGAGACTAAAGATGAAAAATAATTGAAGATTTTTCTCTCAAAGTTCCAAACTGCACGCATCTTCAGAGATGGAGACGAGACGGAGGCGGGAGGGGGGGGGACGGAGGGGGATGGAGGGGGGAGGGAGTGGGGGAGAGAGAGAGAGAGAGAGAGAGAGAGAGAGAGAGAAGGGAATAAGGTCTCCTCCCCTGAAGCAATCCGGAAGAGCACCTTAAAATGGTTCAACTTGCAGACAGGGGAGTCTTTGAAGTTAATCAGAGGTTGTCCCTCTAATGCGCGCTCTGGGGTCGCCGGTGACCCCCCCTGCACTCGCCTCCCTGCAACCTCCGCCCCCAGACTTCCGCCCCCTCTAGTTCAGCCTGACCTGATTTAAAGAAAGAAACGCCAGATGCCCGGGGCAGCTGACCTCCCGCGGCAGCCTCGCAGCAACGCGCACGGCCTGCGGGAGCGCATCCCGGCTCGCGGAGATTTGGAGATTTGCGAGAGGATAGAGGCTATCGCGTCCCCGGGTATTTGGCGCCCGCGGCTTGGCCGTCTGGGTTCGCCAGACCCGACCTCGGGAAGTGCTCGGCGGATCCCGCGGGCAGTCCCGACGCGCGGGGGTGGAAGTTAAACGTTTCCTTCCAGCAAGAGCAGCGGTGTGGGAAGGGATACCACGCAGGGGAGTTCCCGAGCAGGATCTAGATCCTCGCCTTTCACCCTCAAGTCCAGCTCACCCCCACGGACGATCACACCCTCCCCAGGGCCAGGCCCCCTTTCACCATCCTCCCGAGTCTTCCGCCCCCGACTCGGGAGCGTCCCCATTCCAGGTCCCCCGCGCTCCCCGCGGGCCGCTACCTCGAGGCTCTCCAGGCGGTCCTTGAGGGTCTGCAGCGAGCGGCTGAGCTGCTCCACGACGTGGCCGGGGTCCCGCGGCAGGTCGCCCATGGTGTCCTTGCCCGTGGCCCCCGCGCCGCGCGCCTTGCCGCCCGCCAGCCCCTCGCAGCGCGCTAGCTTGCCCGTGAGCTCGCGGATGGCCTCGCGCTGAGCGCCCAGCGTCTCCTTCTGCTGCACGACGGTCTCGCGCAGCTGCAGCACCGCGGCCCGCAGCTCCTCCTCGGGACTCAGCGCGCCGCCCTGTATGGGCATCGCGGGCAGCGGGCAGCCGGCGTGCACCGCCTCCGGGGGCAGTGCCGTGCACACGAAGCGGCTACCGGGCGCCGGGCTGTCCTGGGCCCCGGCGGCCACGGCGAGCGCCACGCTGGCGGCCAGCAGCGCCAGCATCCCGACGCCGCTGCCGCGCTCAGCTCCGCATGGGCGAGCGGGCGCCGTCGGGGCGCTCCGCGAGAGGCGCCTTCGCGGCTAGCAATAGCCGCGCTGTGGTCTCGAGGGTCGCGTGCACCGAAGGGCAGACGTCTCCTGCAGCCTCACAGCCGCACCCTCAGCGTTGCTCGGCGCACTGGCCCTGCCGGCTCCGCGCGCCCTTTCTTAAGCTGAGGGGCGAAGGGGGCCGGCGCGTGGGGCGCGCGCCGCGAGCTCTGATTGGTTCGGCCGGGTGCGCGTCACGCAGTGGGCGGGGCGGGGCGGGGCGGGGGCGTTTTCCGTTGCGCGCCTGGCGGCCGGGCGGGTGCGTGGGCCGGAGCCTGAGGCGAGAGCGCGAGGTCCCGGGCCCTGCCTCAGGAAAGGAGGCCTGAGGTGGAAAACGACATTGGGGCTCTCGAGAGCCTCGGCCGGCCGTACCCAGGCGCCCCTCGAACCCACCCGAGGACGCAGGCGTCACAGGCTGAGGAGAAAGTGGGAACCCCTCGGTGTCCCGGTGCCCCTTACTCAGGGTGGCTTCCGGCGCGGCGCGGGGCCTCGCTGCGCGTTTGCTGCCGCTCTCAGGGAGGCGTTTTCTCCAGCAGGAGCAGCCTCCCAGGCGGGACTCGAACCCCGACTGCCATCGCGAGCCACCCCCGCGGCAGGCGTGGGCCTCCTCGTCAAGGCCTGGCCATCTCACTCTCGAGGCGGGAAGGAGCCGCACGACGGCCGCCTCCGGATGCAATGGTCCCCGGGACGCGCTCCATGGCCCCGCCTCCACCCCCCGCGCCGACTCGGAAAACGCTCGGGACGAATCCCCGGGGCCTCGGGGACCGGGACCAGGACCAGGCGCCGGACGCTGATGGGAAGGAGGGGACACCCGGAGTTAGGGACAAAGTCACGAGGCCACTCACAGAGCCCTCGCGCGCGTGTTCATCGACTGCCTCCTGGGCAGTGACCTTATTCAGCAAGACCTGAGCTCGGGAGGCGGGGTGACATCTAACTGGAGTCATCGCGATGGAGCCACGTGGTCCAACAGTGCCCCGTCCTTGTAACCAGGAGGGCCTGCAGTGTCACCACTTCCTCAAAGTGAGGCCACTGCCCTCAGCTTCTTGGAGACAGCAGATATGAGCAGAAACCCCCAAAAGTCAGGAGCAAATTTGTTTCAGAATCTCTCCAAATCTGTGGCTTAAAACAAGTTCAGAGGGATTTTGATGCACAGCTACAGACTAAGCTGGTTTACTGCACATTTATAAATGGAAATCTTTATTTCTTTTCCTCTCTATGTTTTTAAGAATTCCTGTTGCAAGGTCATTAATCACGTTATCCATTATACCACAAACAAATGGATTTGTCACTTGTGCGCAGAAGCCGAGGTTGATTCTGAAAGCAAATTGTACCAAAATAAATGAAATTATTATGATAATATAAACTAGACTGCAGTGATTAATCTCTAGAAACCAAATTCTGACCTGCTTTGCACTTCAAACAATAGCTTATGTTATGTAAATAGTTGTGGGGTTTTCAAGGACATTATTGCTAAATTACAAGAAAAGTTCCATTCATGAAAATCTCTTCGTGGATAAAAATGAGAGACAGGAACCTGGTCTACAAGGTATCCAAAGCAGAGGACAATGGAAGTAATGATGGTTCAGGTAAGAATATTCATTAGCAGAAAAAGGTATGGATGGGAGATTTGGGGTGAGTAATGGGCTCATGTTTCTGTTAGCCTGCATCCCCAGGAGGTGTCAGTTTCACCTTGTAAGTATAACCTTGACTGGACTCATTCTTCCCACATCCTTTTTCAGCTGGATGAAAACTCGAAAAAGTTCAAATAAACCTACATATGCACAAATTACAATAATGAAGGCAACAGGGTTGCAAAGCACTTTATGCCTTGTTACATTTCAGATGATTCATAAGGCACCAAATCCAGACGTTTTCAAAATTATTCAGATAACGATGTGACTTTTCCATTTTCACTCATAGCTTTGATGTTCCTCTTTACTTATAGACCTTAGGTGGCCCTTAATTGGATGTGACAATAGAGTATTATCGTTCCTGTATTTTTACATATATCCTTTCTTGACACACAGACTGATACATTCATATTTGCAACTACTTGAAGTAGAAGCTTGTTCCTTTGATAATTAAACAAAATCAAGTGTATTCCCAGAATTCTAATTTCTTCCTGAACAAAGAAAGCAGTGTACAAGAGTAAAAATAGCATATATCCCAATATAATTACTCCTAAACGTCTTAAAAGAGATTCCAGTATGAGAAGTGATCAGTGAAATTGCCAAAGCTCAAATGAAAGACCCAGACATTTGAAATGTTATTTCTTTGAAGGCAGTATAATTAGAGGCTTAGTTAACAGAGTACATGCTATTTACAGTTTTATTTTATCTTCCTGGTGCAATGAAAAGCCTGCTGGCTTAGAAATGAGGGATCCAGTGCTAATTCTAACTCTGTCACTAGCTAAGTGGTTTGGGGCAAGTTATTTCTCCTCTGGACTTCAGTTTCCTTGCATATAAGATAAGGGAGGGGGGGGGGTTGGGTGCGGTGGTTCACACCTGTAATCCCAGCACTTGGGGAGGCCAAGTCGGGCAGATCAAGAGGTCAAGAGATTGAGACCATCCTGGCCAACATGGTGAAACCCTGTCTCTACTAAAAATACAAAATTTAGCTAGGTGTGGTGGCGCCTGCCTGTAGTCCCAGCTACTTGGGAGGCTGAGGCAGGAGAATGGCTTGAATCCAGGAGGCAGAGGTTGCAGTGAGCCGAGATCACACCACTGCACTCCAGCCTGGTGACAGAGTGTGACTCCATCTCAAAATAATAATAATAATAATAATAATAATTTTAAAAAGATAAGGGGATTAGACTCAACTGTCTAAAGTTGCTTTAGCTGTACTCAAGAGCTTGGTAGTTTGGAAAAGAAGGAATCACTGTTGGTGTGAGGAATGTTTCAGAAACTTGTTTTTTCTATGTGTGTTATGAACCACCTGTAGCCAAAGGTGAATGTGGAAAGGCAGGGTCGTTTTGTAGTACAGCAGGTAAACCTTCATACATGGAGATTCTGTAGCTGTGGTTAAAACCTGCTCTCGACAACACAAAAGCTCATACTGGATTTACTCATGGCACAACAACTTTGTCTACCTGAAAGATCCTGCATGTATGACTCATGGTACCCATGAGGATGGTTATGTGAGTGGCAGAGACCAGGGCCCACAGATTTTCCTCCACTTGAAAAGTCGTGCAGATCTGCAGCAGTGAATCAGCTCCACCTAATCTCTTAGTGTAACTGATGCTGCAGCATAGTAACCACCCACTCATTCACTATGTCGGCTGGTCCCAGGTCAGCTGTGAGCCCAGTATGGACTTAAACCGTGTGCTGGGAATCCTGATGAGCTCATTCCGCCTCCATTTTATTGCCCCATCTGTTTGGTTCTCTTGTTCTTCTCACATGCATTTTTATCTTGGTCTTCTGGGAAATGTGCTAATTTCCACCATAGTGTGAGAGGATCCCATCTCATACTTTCTTACATTTCCTTCTCTCTTTCCCAGTGCCACTTGGGAAGTCAAGAATGAGAGTGTGAGCTCTAACAGAATCCAAGGACAACTTCCTGCAAACATGATTCAGGAACTGTCCTCGGTGCTGAATTTCAATAGGAAGGGGGGAAATAAGAGACGTGTGTGTGTGTGTGTGTGTGTGTGTGTAAAATTCAGTGCAGATAAAACAGAATTTGGAAGCTCCAGAGGATCCCTACTAACACACTTTTATGCTTAAAATGCTAAGATGCTTTCAAGAGTGGATTTTTTTTCCCACTAGATTGAACTGCATGGTAGTGTGGAAAGAGCTTGAGCTTTGGAGTCAGACAGCTTTAGTTTCAGTCCCAGTTTTATGACTTGCCACTTTACCTTGAAAGAATGATTTAACCTCTCCCAGCCTCAGTTTCCTCATCTCTAAAATCAAAGCTAAATGTACTACAAAATATTGTTAGGCTTGAGTGAGATAATGTAAGTGAACATGTTTGGCATATAGCCAGTGCACAATAGATGATAATTGTCCTTTTCTTCCCCTTGTCTCCACTGAATTTAGACCTGGATTATGTAAGTCCCTTTAAAAACAAAGTTGAAAAAAATTCTTCACTTTCTGCAATATTCTTTAGAATTAAATAAGGCAAGAATACTTAAGAAGGAACAGGCCAGCCTCCCAAGAGGAAAGACAAGGGATGAAAACTTCAGGGAAATATACTGGTGTCTCAGCAAGATAAAGATATACTACTTTGTGGGTTTTTTTTAAAAAAAAGATAAAGCATGGTATTATTGAGCTTTAATAAGAGGATTCAGTCAAAGTGAACTGTTTCACACCTACACTTGGGATATATCACCAGAGTGTGTGCCTGGACCCAACTAAAATATTTGTAATATTTAACATCTCAATGATTCTGAATTTGTGTTGCTACGGGACCCAAATAGATATAAGCCCCTCAGATAAAGCAAAATGTTCTTGCTTCAGTGCATCTGGGTTCTTCTTGAATAACATATTTCTGGCTAAATTTTGGGAGCATGTGAGATGAGACACTGAGTTTCAGGAAGTGGTGTCCCTGTACAAGTATATTATCACATTTAGCTAGGGAGCCGTGATTTAGGGGAATTCATTGTTCATATTACTCAACTGATTTCAACAAACCAAAAAAGGCTTTTGGTGGCATCCTCTGATTTTAAGCAATAGAACAAGTCACCGGATATACCAGGGATAATGTCTTACCTCAGTTTTTAAAAGTAAGGGATAATAGACTGGGAGTGGGAGGAGGCTGAAGGAAGGAACATCATCAACTTGGTTTGCTTTGAGAAAATCTTCTATGAATGTAGTCTCAATTTCTCTATATTAGGAAACACCAAGAAAGTGCCCCACTTTCACATAAGTTATAAGTGGTGAAATTGGCCTATTTCTGATAAAGACATGTGGCTCAATATCTCTGTATGATTCAGGCACACAGGTAGCTTGTACGAATCTTTGAAAGTGAGAGTTTGAAGATATTTTATAGAATTTTGAAGACTAGGAAACAGTTTGAGAAAGGTTAAAAAGTCATATGGCAGCTAGATAGGAAGACTAGGTTCTGGTGTTCTACAGCACTGTAGGGTGAGTATAACTAACAATAATTTATTATATATTCTCAAATAGCTAGAAGAGAGGATTTTGAATGTACCCAACACAAATAAATGATAAATGTTTGAGGTGATGGATATGCTAATTACCCTGATTTGATCATTATACATTGTATGCATGCATTGAAATATCACTCTGTGTCCTATAGCTATGTACAATTATTACATGTCAATTAAAATTATTTTAAAGTAAAGACTTCCCCTCCCAACAAAATAAGTTCAAAACCATGCTAAAAAGATCATATGGCTACTTAACAGCAGGGCCATCCTGGAACTCAGGCCCTCTGGTTTCCAGTAAGGGCTCTTTTCTCTGTATCACTCCCTAACATACTCATTAACCTATTAGAATGCTTGGTTTCTTCTTCAATAACTGCTTTCTTAAAAATCAACAATTTGCCATTAATTCCAATGACCCCTTTTCTGTCATTCTGGAACTTACTGGCATTGAACATTGTTGACTAAGTCTTATTAGAATTTTCCAACATTGGTTTCTATGATATCGTATTCTTCTGGTTTTCTTCTTTGATTTCTGAACATTTTTTCCTTTCTTCTTTTCTAGATCTTCTTTCATTACCTGCCTCCTCAACACACATATTCAAAGTTGAACTGTCCATAGCTCTCTCCTTTCTCTCACTGTACACTCTACCTTAACAGTTTTAAGTTTTTAAGTTATATTACTGATTCTGTCTTAGTTCATTTTCTGCTTCTATGACAGAATGCCACAGGCTCAGTAACTTGTAAATAAAAGAAGTTTATTTGGCTCATAGTTCTGGAGGCTGGGAAGTCCAAGAGCATGGTGCTGGTATCTGGCCCATAGTGGAAAGGTGGAGGGCAGAAGCAAGTGCATATATCTGAGAGCTACTGTGGGAGAGAAAGTACCAAGGGCTGGGCTTGCTTTTATAACCACCCACTCTAGTGATAATTGACCCACTCCTAAGATGATTGCAATAGTCCATTCATGAGGGCTCCCTCCTCATGACCCACTTAATCCATACTTAGCCCCACCTCCCAACACTGTTGCTTTGGGGGTTAAGTTTTTAACACATTAACTTTTTAAATTTTAACTTTAAGTTCTGATATACATGTGCCAGATGTGCAGGTTTGTTGCATAGGTAAACATAATACAGGAATTTTGAGGGACACAAACCGTAGCAGAAACTATCTATATTGAGTTCCAGATTATAATAAACCAACCGCATATTGGACATCTCAAAGATAAACTACCCATACTTCTAACTCAATATGTCAGCTAAATTTATTGTTCTCTTTATTTTCCCTCTATTCTTCCTCCTGTTTCCTATTTCTTATGTCATTAATGCTTTCCAAGTCATTCAAATTCAAAACTTTGGAGACATCTGTATCTCCTCCACCACCAATTTTATTCAAATTCTAGTTCGTTTCTAAGTCCTAATTCTGCTTGTACAATATGCCAACTCTATTCTCACTGCTACAATCTCATTACTTGTGTTCTAAACTATACTGTTGCCTCTAACTGAACAATTCAGCTGAAATGTCCATTTCAGCTTGTACATTCTATTGCCAGGTCAGTTTTCCTGAAGTACAGCACTAAAGCATTGAGCTGCACTGCTCAGAAACCTTCATTATTTCTCTATGCAAATGTGTAAACTCTTTAGTCTCCATCATTTTTCCCCACACCCACCTATTCAGTCCAATTTTTACTATATCCCTTGATCTACCCTCACTCCAAAGTAAACTTATGCTTTTCACAAATGACCCATATTTTTCATCCTCTGGCATTGGGACTCAGGTTGTTTCCCATATCTGGAGACAGATCTGGAATGATCTTTCTTGCATCTCTAGGACCACAAGACCCACTCATCCTTCACGGCTCTGCTTACACACTACTCCCTCCACAAAGCTTACCCTGATTTTGCTCAGTTTGAAATGACACAATAACGTTCTTTATTTCTCTTAGTACTTTAAGCCCTGCATTATAATTATCTTTTCTACTGAATTATGAATTCTTTAATGGCAACATCTAGGTCTGATGTACTTCCTTCTTTCAATAAATATCTCTTGGATGTCATTGTACACAGCCATAATAGCATTGTGGGAAAGAAATGAAGGTTTTGCTCAACATATAATCAATCCATTCTGCAACTTTGTAAGAAGAAAGTCACTGTGTTAGAATAGTAGAGGACATTTTCACGGAGAAGCTGGAAATTAAATTAGCCCTTCAAAAGGGTAATGGAGGATATGGTAGATAGGAAGTGCTGGGTATCTGGAAGAGGGGGCAAAAGAAAGGAAAGTTGAAGCCATTGGAGAAAAACAAGATATGTAGTTAATAATCTCTGACTTTCAGCCCTCTGTTCCAAATTGGTTCTCTGTTTCCAAGGATACCTTAGGATAAATTTATCTCATTTCCAGCAGCTATCACTCACCTACCATCGTGAGGAAGGACAGGGCCATTATTTTAGACAGGTGACCAAAACATCTACTTGCAAGAATGAACAAAGTGAGTAGTAACAATGTTCAGTTTTTAATTGAGCAAAGGGAAGTGGGAATTTGAGTCTGAAATGTCTACACATTCCAGACTTCCTGAAATTCTTCCATCTGGATTCCCAGATGGAAGTGTCACAGAAATGGTGGGGAGATGTTTAGCTGGTTTTTTTTATTTTTTATTTTTTTATTTTTTTGCAGGCTCTATAACACCACTTGGTAGGGGTTAAAGTGAAATTATAGAGGAACAGACCTCTCTCCCAGCACTATTACAGGTTTTGAGATCGAGAAGCAACTAAAATTAGAGGGTCAGAGCCAAGAGAAGTTCTCCAATGGTATATTCTCAACAGATTAGGTTCAGTGCAGCTTTGAGCTTTCAGCTAAAATTCTTGTTGGCCCTTTCATCTCGTTTAATCATTTATTCCCCCTAGAATCCTGATGTTCACACCTGGGATAGCCTTCTCTTAGCTGAATGAAAAATGCAAAAAGACTGCATATTTGAGACTTCTACCAGAGAGGAATTGTACTATTACCAGCCTCCATCAGGAAAATATGTTCATCTATGTTCCAGATGTCCCATTGCCATCTCCACTCAGCCCTAGACCACAGGAAGTGAATTAAACCCTTCATGTACATTTGCTGCTTTTGTTGCAGAAGTAGCGGCTCATTCCATCTGGATTCTTTCTTCTTTTGCTCTGTGATTCAGTCTAGCTAATGAACAGCCCATCTGGGTTAAAGGGGGTAGGAGGTATTTCCCTTAAATATAAGCAGCCTAAATAAATCAATTCTCCAACTATGACTTTCTTCTCTCTTCAACAAGAATCAGTTAAGCAACCTTTATTTTACTCCCTAACTCAAATGAATCCCAGTTGGATTCATTAGGAAATAGTTTAAAACCCTTAGAATGAAGAAAAAAATCTTTTGTGTAAAGTGATACTGTGTTATGATTGTTTTTAAGTCTAGCTTCCTGAGAATGACATAAGATAGTAAAAGGATTATGAGAACAAAGGCATCGTAATGTATTTGCAGCCTTGAGTCTTTGGGTTTGACAGAGAAGGTCAATTTAATTCAAAAAAAAAAATCTTATGGCATATGAAAGCAAAAAGAATCTGAGTCAATGTGTGGTGTTTTAGGCCAAAGCTTAGACTTCATTCTTTTTATTGTATTTCATATTTCCTTTGCCATTTTGGCACTAAAAAGAATTCTCTCAACATCCAAGCCCTGTAATAAAATAAATATGCATTAAGTATGCTACTTGAAACTGCAGTGAGTGTTTTGATGTTTAATCTTTATCTTTAAACAAATAAGTGGTATCGTGAGTTCTGGTTTGAAAACCACCTACTTTGGGAGGCCGAGGAGGGTGGATCACGAGGTCAGGAGATCGAGACCACGGTGAAACCCCATCTCTACTAAAAATACAAAAAATTAGCCGGGCGCGGTGGCGGGCACCTGTAGTCCCAGCTACTTGGGAGGCTGAGGCAGGAGAATGGCGTGAACCTGGAAGGCAGAGCTTGCAGTGAGCCAAGATCACGCCACTGCACTCCAGCCTGGGCAACAGAGCGAGACTCCATCTCAAAAAAAAAAAGAAAACCACCTAAGCCAGGAGTACAAAGAATGTATGTGTTTGCTGGTGAGCAGGGAGAGTGCCATTTCCTTTGCAGTTGAAATCAACATTAATCCTCAGATTATTATATAATTGCAATTCACGATGCTTCAAATCTTGCTGAAAGTTACGCTGATAGAGTAAACTGGCCAGCAAATATTATCTCCACTGGTAGTGATAAAGGATAAATACTTTGATTTTGTTTACTTCTGTGTCTCCAGCACTAAAACAGTGCCTGGTATATTGTAAGTGTAGCTTACACTTACACAGGTGTGGCACATTGTAAGATTCTGGTGGTATAGTGTCTTAGAGTAAAAGGCTCCTAACTTCCTGATCTACAAGCTTACTTGATGGCCTAATTTGCTTCTGAAAATTGCAGGCAAGACTACTATATTGGAAGTTTAATTTTACATTGGAAATCTCTACATCTGGGAAAAACAACAAAAACAAAAGCCTGCCTTTTGGGGAATTAGACAATGAGGGAATGGCCTTGCCCCAGAGAAAGAGTGAAAACCTTAACAGGAGATGCTATGAGGAGAAGAAGCCAAAAACAGAGACTATCTTTAAAAACACCTTTCCATTGGAATAAGCCTCAGCTATTCTTTTCATATCATTGCAATTAACATTCCTTATGGAACCTCAACCACCACCCAAGCCACACAGACACGCACATACACACACACTCTGCAAATGGAATCTTGGGAACACAAAGCAAAAACGTGAGGGCATTCATTTACCTCCCACATTGCTTATGTGCTGATTGTCATAATTCTAGAGCGATAATATTTGCTTTAAGTACAACACTTGCAGAATCTTTGGACTGGCCTGAATTGAACAGGAGTTATTTCTATGATGCTCCCACCCTTGTGGGCTGATATTGATAACTAGGTGATACAAAGGGCTTTTTGGTCCTCTTAGCACAAATTGAAAGTGACCCTCTGAAGTTTTGTTGAATCATCAATCATCATTATAAGCGTATGCCTTTAGAAGACTATTTTGACAAATCTAAAATAGAAATGGCTTTGTCAAAAGCTAGCACATTGACCCACTCTGTGATCAGTATCTGAGCTGACGGATTGGAAAAGAATGAAATTGAAACTCAATTTCACAACAGGCCTTACTGTTGGAAGAAATGAGAAGCAACCAGGAACATAAGTGGCAGAATGAGGGGGAGGGCCTGCCCAGCACATTTTCACATCTTTTCTAGTACCTATGGAAAGACCAGAAAATATGGTTTAAGAAGTTCTGGTTGTGAAATAAGATCTTGGAGGTCATGTGAAATAGTTTAATGATCTAAAAGCTCAGCTTGAGCCCTATTATATTAAGATCACTTTTATTCCAGACAGAACATCCTAATCCTTAGACACAAGAAATATTGAATAAGGAATTCATTGTGGAAATGGATCCTGTTCTTTAAGTTACTATCCAACCCATTGGATGGCAATAAATTATGTCATGAAATCCCCAGTCAATGGAACATTCCCATCTTTAGAAGTTAAGAATTTTTTGCTCTTTGAAAGACATTGTTAAGAGAACACAAAAACAGTTAAGCAAAAGACTTGGAAAAAATATTTTCAGATTACAGATTTGACCAAGTACTTTTATTCAGAATATATAAAGAACTCTCAAACTCTAGCACAAGAAAACAAACAACACAACTCACAAATGGTAGAAGATTTAAACAGATGCCTCACCAAAGAGGATCTACAGGTGGCTAATAAACACATGAAAAGATGTACAGCATCATTAGATATTGGAGAAGTGCAAATTCCAGCCACGGGATACCAGTACACACCCACTAGACCGTCTAAAATAATAAACAACCAAACACACGAAGTGTTAGCAAAGATGTGGAGAAACCTAAACGCTCGTCTATTGCTGTAGGAATGTAAAATGGTACAACCACTGTGGAAAACAGTTTGGTGCTGGAAAACAGGCTTTAAAAAATTAAACACATGCTAGCATTTCCAGCCATTCTATTCCAATATATTTACCAAAGAGAAATGAAAGCTACCTTTATACAAAGACTCATATATGGGTGTTGATAGCAGCTTTATTTGGAATAGCCAGGAAGTGGAAACAATCCAAATATTCACCAATAAATGTGTGGATAAACAAGTTGTGCTAAATACACAGAAATGAGATGGAATGAACTATTAATATGTGCAACAACACAGATGAATCTCAAAACAATTATGATTGAGGGAAGGCAGAAAAAGAAGAGTAGTACTCATAATTCCACTTATGTGAAATTCTACAAAATGCAAAACAGATCTGTATGTCTATAGGGACAGAAAGCAAATCAGCAAGGGAGGGTGGAGAACTGGAGAGAGTCTGGGAGGAATTACAGATGGCCAAAAGGAAACTTTTAGGAGTGATGAAATCTTAGTCCATTTGTGCTGCTATAAAGGAATGCCTGAGGCTGGGTTATTTATGAAGAAAAGAGGTTTATTTGGCTCATGGTTCTGCAGGCTGTACAGGAAGCACGGCGCCAACATCTACATCTGGTAAGGGCCTCAAGCTTTTTCCACTTGTGGAAGAGGAGCTGGTGAGGGCAGAGATGACATGGTGAGAGAGGAGGCAAGAGAGATAGGGTCTTTTTTTTTTTTTTTGAGACCATATCTCACTCTGCTGCCCAGGCTGGAGTGCAGTGGGGCAATCATAGCTCACTGTAACCTCCAACTCCTGGGCTCAAGCAATCTTCCCACCTCAGCCTCCTGAGTAGCTGGGACTACAGGCATGAGCCACCATGCCCAGCTAGTTTTTTAAAACATTTTTGTAGAGATTGGGTCTTGCTCTGTAACCCAGCCTGCAATGCAGTGGTGTGATCATAACTCACTGCAGCTTCAAACTCTGGGGCCCGAGTGATGCTCTGCCAGAGTCTTTTTAGCAGCCAGCTCTTGTGGAAACTAATAGAGTAAGAACTCACTCAGCCATTGATGAGGAATCCAACCCCATGACCCAAATGCCTCCCATTAGGCCCCACCTCCAACACGGGTTCAGAGTTCAACATGAGGTTTGTGAAGACAAACATTAAAACTATAGCAGATGGATATAGTCATTATCTTGATTGTAGTGATGGCTTCATGGATTATACATCTGTAAAAAGTTACCAGGTTGTATGCTTTAAATATGTGAAGTTTATTTTATGTCAATTATACCTCAATGAAACAACAAAAATAGAAAAATAAATAAGCCAGTGATCACAAAAGAAGATATAGAAATGACTAGTAAGTACATGAAAAGGCACTCAACATTATTAGTCATTGGGGAAATGCAAATCAAAACCACTACACACCAATTCAAATGGCCAAAATAAAAAGTACTTAAAATCCTGAGGGCTGATGAGGACATGAAGCAATGGAACCCTCATCCATTGCTTGTAGGAACACAAAATTATACAGCCTTTTAGCAAAACTGTTTGGTGGATTCTTATAAAGTTAAACACACACTTGCCATATGACCCACCAACCTCACTCCTAGGTATCTCCCCAAGAGAAATGAAAACATTTGCTCACACAAAAAGCTTGCACACAAATGTTCATAGAAGCATTATTCAGAATAGCCAAGAAGTAGTATGTTCCAAATATCTATCAACTGGTGAATGGATAAACAAAATGCGATACATCCATACCATGGAATACTACACAGTAATAAAAGGAAAGGAACTGCTACGACGTGGATGAACCTTAAAAACATTACACTAGGTGAAAGAAGCCTACATAACATGTAATTCTATTTATAGGAAGTGTCCAGAAAAGACAGATTTATAGACAGAAAGTAGATTCGTAGTTGCCTTGGGCTGGGATGGGAATAGCAATTGATTGCAAATGAGTGCAATGGTCTTCTGGGGGCAATGGGAATGTTCTAAAACTAAATTGTGATGATAGTTACTAAAATTATTTGCTAAAAACAATTGAAGTGCACCCTTAAGACAGGTGAAATTTATAGTGTGCAAATTATATACTAATAAAACTGTTTAAAAAAAAGTGATATATCTAGCCTGGGCAACAAAGTAAGACCTCATCTTTAATAAAAATATAAAAAATTAGCCAGGCGTGGTGATGTGCTCCTGTAGTCTCAGCTACTTGGGAGGCTGAGATGGGAGAATGGCTTGAGCCCAGGAGGTCGAGGCTGCAGGGAGCCGTGATTGGGCCACTGCACTCCAGCCTGAGCAACTGAGTAAGACCCTGTCTCAAAAACAAAATTGTTATCACCAGCAGCTGGAATGTAAGGCTCCAAGAACACCTGGTGGGATAACACAGTTATACATAGACATGTGTCCATATGATGTAACACAAAGAAATGATTGTACAATTGAGATCATGTACATGAGATCACATTTTTGTACATATGAGAATGTATAGATCTAAATAATGAAAGCTTATGATATAACCATACATATAAGTTAACAGATACACCTGAAAAATTGTAATTGTGCATTTGAGATGACATATACACAGTGAGATGACATTTATTTTGTTCTATTTTGAGATAGGGTCTTGCTCTGTCGTGTGCAGGATGGAGTGCAGTGGTGCGATCATAGCTCACTGTAACCTCAAACTCTTGGGCTCAAGTGATATTCCCACCTCAGTCTCCCAAGCAGCTAGGACTATAGGAGCATGCCACCACACTTAGCTAATATTTTTAATTTTCATAGAGATGGGAGTCTTGCTATGTTCCCTAGGCTAGTCTTGAACTCCTGGCCTCAAGGGTTCCTCCCATCTTGGCCTACCAAAGCACTGGGATTACAGGCATGAGCCACTGCACCTGACCATGAGCTGACATTTGTAATGGCCTAGCATTGAAATGTAATATAATTTTAGTAGAAGAAAGACCAATAATACATTTTCATCTATTAAGCATTAATTTATTTCCCCCCTTCTGACCACAGAGTCCTGGCTTATGACATGAGTAACCTATTTTCTGCTCTGAACCATCTTGTCTTATTACTCACTTTGACCTCAATAAGAAAAACATAATCGTTAAGCCTTCTGTGGCTCTCAGACTCATAAACTCATAGTCCAAGGCCTTGTTTATGCAGTATTCCATTTATTCTGGGACATTTCAGGTGAAGCCAAGAAGATTTCTTTCTGAAACAAGATACTTTCAATAAAACTGCAAAGAAGAAAACCACCACCTCTTAAAGAAGTACATTGGGTAAAGATATAGAAATTTTAAACATATATATTCTTTACTTTCTGCAAGAGGCCAAGGCCAGGGCTGGAGCTGAGTTAGTAAAAATCCGCAAGGAAGAACAGATGAGCAATTTTCAATGATTCATTTGGACCTTGACTGCTTTTTTTTCAAGGTTAAGTAAAACTGATCCTTAGAGAAACTTCCTAATATAGAATAAACCAGCTACATAAACCTGTAAAAGTAATAGAAGTCTTTTACAACACTCATTCTCCCTCCCTCCCTCCTTTCTTTCCTACCTCCCTTCCTCCTCCTCCTCTCTCTCTCTCTCTCTTTCTCCCTCCCTCTCTGTCTCTCTCTCTCTCTCTCTCACACAGACACACACACTCTCTCTCTCCCTCTCTTCCCTCTCACCCACCCTCAATACAGTAAATCTGTGAAAGAATCCTCCTGGGTGATATTTCCTCATCTGTAAAATGAAGACTTGCATGATCTCTAAGGCCCATGAGAGAGCATCTGCTTCAAAATGCTATGAGATATACTGCTTGGTTGATCACTGTGGTTCTAGCAAAGCCAAAACTAGGCTGTATTTTAAGACTCAGACTAAAAACTTGCATGGGTATTGTGCTATGCAATGTCAAAACGTTGAAAAATTTTTAAAAATCTAGTAAAGCAATCTGTTTGTAAGGTCTGGGTGACACCAGGGTGCCGATGTCTTAGTCCATTTTCTGTTGCATATAGCAGAATACCCGAAACTGGGTAATTTATAAATAAAAGGAATTTATTTCTTACAGTTATAGAGGCTGAGGAAGTCCAGGGTTGAGGGACTGCATCTGGTGAGGGCCTTCTTGCTGATGGGGACTCTCTGCAGAGTGCCTGGATGGTGCAGGGCATCACATGGGGAGGGGCTGAACCTGCTAGCTCAGATCTTTCTTCCTCTCGTTTATAAATTACGGCCACTAGTCTCACTGCCATGACAATCCAT
Organism: Nomascus leucogenys; assembly: GCF_006542625.1. NCBI lineage: Eukaryota > Metazoa > Chordata > Mammalia > Primates > Hylobatidae > Nomascus > Nomascus leucogenys. Next base: position 33,204,336 of record NC_044397.1, on the reverse strand, counting down.
TAATCCATTAATCCATTTGGGTTAATCCGTTCATGAGGACAGAGCGCTCATGATCTAATAACCTCTTAAAGACCCCACTTCTCAACACTGGCGCATCGGAGATTGCATTTCAACATGAGTTTTGGAGGGGACAAATGTTCAAACCATAGCAACTGGTTTAACTGACTTTTAAACATTGATCAAAATTCCATTCATATAAATGAACATCAACCCTGCCTGGACATTAGAATCACCCAGGGATTTAACCAGTCTGAGGTTGGGGCAATGAGGTGTTTTGCTGTCTTTGATGCTGTGATTGTTGACTAGTTCAGGCTATGCATACAGGCTTCAGAACTCCTAATTTATACTGTACCAGCATCAAGATGTAAACAGGCCGAAGTCCAAGCTTCACATACTTGAGTATTTGGATTTAGCTTTCTCAGGGTGGTCCAGCCTAAATCTGAGACAATTTCAGGGAATTAGGAATTTTTCTTCCCTGAACCCCCAGGTCTGCCAACCCCTGGGTGGGGTCAATATGTGATTTTTTTTAATGGCTACTTTTTGCAAACCAAATATATTTTCAATATTTTTAATTATACAAGCAATACTCACTCTTCATAGTAATTTGAATAATTAAGTGGTAAATATATTTTAAAATAATAGTGCCTTCCCCATTTCTACTCTAACACAACTTCCTGGACGCCTGAGATAAGTCACCTCAACAGTTGGGAGTATATATATCCTTCCATTCTGTGTATTAAAATACATGCACAAACATATACAAATATATAAACTCGTATATCATGGTTTTGTGATTTTCTCTTTCTTTGTGATCTACGGAAAATAGATATTTCTGTATTAATTTTTTTCTGCAGTGTTCTTTATTCACTCAATCTGTATCATGAGACTTCGGGAAAACCTGGTGGATTAAATACCCTCCTGCAACCTCACTGAAAGTGGCAGAAAAGGGATTAAAATGGATATGAGCTGCAAGGATAAAGAGAACTGCAAAGGAGAAGAGAACAATAACACCTTAGAACAATAAAATCTCAGAACTGGAAAGCAGATGGATGAGCTGAAATTGTCTCAGAAGATGAGAGAAATAAAAACTGGACATTGGAGAGAAGCCCCAGTCCACTGCCTTTTTTTTTTTTTTTTTTGAGATGGAGTCTTACTCTGTTGCCCAGGCTGGAGTGCAGTGGCATGATCTCGGCTCACTGCAGCCTTCACCCTCTGGGTTCAAGCGATTTTCCTGCCTCAGCCTCCCGAGTAGCTGGGATTACAGGTGCCTGTCACTATGCCCAGCTAATTTTTGTATTTTTAGTCGAGAAGGGGTTTCACCATCTTGGCCAGGCTGGTCTTGAACTCCTGACCTCGTGATCCACCCGCCTCGGCCTCCCAAAGCACTGGGATTACAGACATAGGCCACCACGCCCAGCATTTTTTTTTTTTCTTAAGACAGGGTCTTGCTCTGTCACCCAGGCTGGAGTGCAGTGGTGCAATCTTGGTTCACTACCACCTCCGCCCCCCAGGTTCAAGCAATTCTCATGCCTCAGCCTCCCTAGTAGCTGGGATTACAGGCATGCGCCACCATGCCTGGCTAATTTTTGTATTTTTAGTAGAGATGGGGTTTCACTGTGTTGGCCAGGCTGGTCTCAAACTCCTGACCTCAAGTAATCCGCCCACCTCAGCCTCCCAAAGTGCTGGGATTACAGACGTGAGCAACTGTGCCCTGCCCACTGCTTTCTAATACAAAATCTCAGATGGAGGCACTGGGGACCCAGACACTTCTCACAGTGGGTCTGGAGGTCAGGCTGGACACTGGAAGACCAGCTGAGACACTGCAGGAGAGGCGCTTGGATCCTCAAATGCCATTCCCCAGTTTGAACTGAATGTCTGTGCTCCCTCCCCAGTAGAAGACTAGAGGAGTAGTTCTCAAAGGTGAGCCAGTAGCCCACTCTGCCTGGAAGGCTTGTCCAGGGGTAGATGGCTGAGCCCCACCTTCCAGAGCTTCTGAGGCAGCAGATCCAAGGCAGGCCCCAAGAGCTTGCATTTCTAGCAAATTTCTGGGCGCTGTTGATGCTAGTGCTGATTACACTAGACATTTACACTCCGATTCTAGGCACAGGCACACAAGGCACAGTTAAGTGTGCTTCTTTTTCTGGTTTTGTTTTTTTTTTTTTTTTAAATTTATTTTAGAGACAGGGTCTTGCTGTGTTACCCAGGCTGGAGTGCAGGGGCACAATCATAGCTACCTGCAGCCTCCAACTCCTGGCCTCAAGTGATCCTTCCATCTCAGCCTCCCAAGTAGCTGGGACTATAGGCATGCACCACCATGCCTGGCTAATTTTTAAAATTTTTGTAGAATGAGGTATTGCTATATTGCCCAGGATGTTCTCAAACTCCTGGCCTCAAGTGATCCTCCCGTGTCGGTCTCCCAAAGTGTTGGTATTACGGGCATGAGCCATTGTGCCTGAACAAGTGTGCAACTTTTATACAGACAGCAGGAATAGCATGAGCATCTACTTTCCTATTTTTTTTCTTTTTCTAGGGATGGAGTCTCACTATGTTGCCTGTACTGATCTCAAACTGTTGGCCTCAAGCAGTCCTCCCACCTCAGCCTCCCTAAAGGCTGGGATTATAGGCATGAGCCACTGCACCCAACCCCAGCATTTCCATACCTACATACTGATTAAAGAGAACCTCAGCCACTTCCCCTAGTAGGGTCATAGAACATTAGACACCTGCCCATAAGGTGGGAGATTGAAAGATTCTCTTCCAAGGAATCTGATAAGCCTAAAGAAAAAAACATGTCCTGTGTATTGGTAGTTGAGGTCCCTCCCAGTGAAGGGGGCTGGTCCCCCAGCTAAGTTTCTCCCCCCTGGACAATGGAACCATCTGGGAAGCTTTTAAATATATGAATGTCAGGGATCCAACCAATTAAACCACATGCTCCAGGGGAAGGGCCCTGGCATTTGTGTTGGTTTTAAAGCCTCCTGGGTGATGAAAACATACTACCAGGGCAGGCTTGGAACCACTCCTTTGTGGGAAAGATCACCAGCCAATGAGTCACAGCCACATAGACCGGAGGACTTCTGAGTGCTTCACTCCCAAGCATGAGTCAATAGTCAAATATCACCTCATATTGAGGAAGCTCTACTATGAAAGTCAGAGACCAAAATAAATAGAAGAAAGGAAGAGCTTAAAGGAAACAATGCAAGGAGCAGAAGAAATCTTCAAGTGAGATCTTCAGAGATTTTCTTTAAAAAAGGATAGTACATCTATGAAAGAAGAACAGGCAATTACAAAAGGACATTCAGAGAAAAAGAAAACAAGTTAAACATTTTGTAACAAATAAAATCTTCAATGGAAGGTTTGGAAGCTAAGTTGTGGAATTCTCCTTTATTTATTTATTTATTCATTTATTTATTATTATTATTATTATTTTAAATAGAGACAGCATTTCGCCATATTGCTCAGGCTGGTCTCAAACTCCTGGGCTCAAGCGATCCTCCCACCTCAGCCTCCCACAGTGTTAGGATTACAGGCATGAGCCGCCATGCCTGGCCAGAGGTCTCCTTTCAAGCAGAACAGACGAAGGGAGAGAGATGGAAATTGGAGAGGAGATAAGAAAATTAAAACATCACTTGGGGGATCTAACACTTAAATAATAGCTATTCTAGACAGAGAACAATGAAAATGGAGGGGGTGGTTATTAAAGTAATAATTCTGAAGAATGATTCCCAAAGTAGTTTGGTGGTGACTTAGTGCTGGTGATGAGAAGATTGGGAAATTATTGCAAATGGGTACAAGGTTTGTTTTGGTGATGAGAAGATTGGGAAATTATTGCAAATGGGTACAAGGTTTGTTTTGGTGATGATGGGGATATTTTGAAATTATGATGATGGTTGCACAACTCTGTAAATATGCTGAAAACCATTGAATTGTACACTTTACATGGGTGAATTTTATGGTATATATGTTATGTCTCAATAAAGCTATTTTATAAATGTCCCCAGAGATAAAGGACATAGGGACTTAGATTGAGGGGGGCCACCAAAGGCCCCATGCAAAGTAAACCTTCAGTAAGGCATGTACTAATGTAATTTCAGGATACTAGAGGCAAAGAGAAGTCCCCAAAGCAAAACTTCCAAGACAGTAAAAATTCACATAGGAAGGATCAGGGATTAGAATGGCATCAAGTGTCTCAGCAGCAGCACTGAACTCTACAGGGCAGGGGAGTGATGTCTTCAGAATTCTAGCAAAAATCTAAAACTAGAAGCACCATAGAATCCAGTAATCCCACTGCTGGGTATTTATCCAAAGGAAAAGAAATCAATATATCAGAGGGATACCTGCATTTAAGATTGCAGCACTGTTCACAACAGCGAAGATATGGAACCAACCTAAGTGTCCATCAACGGACGAAAGGATAAAGAAAATATGGTATACCTGTCTCCACACGCAAAAAAATGAAAAATTATCCAGGTTTGGTGGTGCACAACTCTAACCTCAACTACACTAGGGAGGCTGAGGCAGGAGGATCTCTCGAGCCCAGGAGTTGGAGGCTGCAGTAAGCTATGATCATGCCACTGCACTCCAGCCCGAGCAACAGAGTGAGATCCTGTCTCTAACAAATAAAAAGTAAGAAAGGAATTCAGGCTTTAGATCAAACAAACCTGTGTTCACTACTAATCTTATAACTTGAGCTGATGACCTAAAAACAGATTTAATTTCCATTTCCATAAGATGGCACTAATCATATCTTTTCATGGGGTCGTTTTATTAGATGACATACTACTTATTTGTTAAGTGATGACTGTGGGACTTGGTACACAGCAGCACTCACTGTTATTATTAGTGTCACGATAAAAGTGAAGAGGTCTAATAAAGTGATGAAAATGATACATTTGGTGATTCATAAATACCAGACTTACACATGCTCAAAGTTCAGTTTTCCCTTTATCATACCAATACTATGTCCACACACAAAAACCCTATTTCTAATTTTTCTTTCATCCATGCTAAGATGGATTTTTCATTCTAGTCACGTTCTTTTGGGAAAAGGCCTAATAGCTTATATCTCTATCTGTAGCTATTTCTGAAATGCAGCTTCAAGGTTTGAAAGACTTCTCTCTTATCGGCTTCTCATTGTTAAACATCATACTTATGGCATCTGGAAAAAAATTCAAGTTTAGTTTATAGATGTGACTTGTCTACACCAGGCATATATATTCATTCGGAGAGGGGCAGAGAGGTAGCGTGGATTCAGAAGAGGATTCTAGGCATTCATAGCAATTCATGCTTTTAGAGTTTGTCCTTGTCTAAGTTGCAGTACTGAAAGTGTCCCCAGCAAAATAACTGGTTAATGTTGTGGAAGCAATTTAGGTACAAATGTCTGTGATCAAGAGGTAGCAAAAATGCCAGGTGCGGTGGCTCACACCTGTAATCCCAGCACTTTGGGAGGCCGAGGCAGGCAGATCGCTTGAGCCCAGGAATTCGAGGCCAGCCTGGCCACATGGCAAAACCTCATCTCTACTAAAAATACAAAAATTAGCTGGTCATGGTGGCGCGGGCTTGTAGTTCCAGCTACTCGGGAGGCTGAGGCTGAGGCAAGAAGAATTGCTTGAACCTGGGAGGTGGAGGTTGCAGTGAGCCAAGATTGCACCACTGCACTCCAGCCTGGGCAACAGAGTGAGACTCTGTCTCAAAAAAAAAAAAAAAAAAGAGGTAGCAAAAAACACCCCAAATAAGAGTGAGTGGGCCAGGTGTAGTGGCTCATGCCTGTAATCCCAGCACTTTGGGAGGCCGAGGTGGGTGGATCACCTGAGGTCAGAAGTTCAAGACCAGCCTGGCCAACATGGTGAAACCCCGTCTCTACTAAAATTACAAAAATTATCCAGGTGTGGTGGCAGGCACCTGTAATTCCAGATACTTGGGAGGCAGAGGCTCAAGAATTGCTTGAACTCGGGAGGGAGAGGTTGCAGTGAGCCAAGATCACCCCACTGCACTCCAGTCTGGGTGAGAGAGTGAGACTCTGACTCAAAAAAAAAAAAAATCCTAGCATTTTGGGAGGCTGAGACAGGAGGATTGCTTGAGGCCAGGAGTTAAAGACCAGCCTAGGCAACATAGCAAGACCTCATTTCTACAAAAAAAAATTTAAATGTTAGCCAGGCATGCTGGCACATGCCTGTAGTCCAAGCAACTTGGGAGACTGGGGTGGGAGGATCGCTTCAAGCCAGAAGGTTGAGGCTGCAGTGAGCTATGATTGCACCACTGCACTCCAGCCTGGGTGATAGAGCAAGACCCTGTCTCTTAAAAAGTAATACAAAATAAAAATAAAATTTAAAAAATGGGGCTGCAACAATCCTCAGATGTCAGATCATGCAAAGCCTTAATGAAGAACTATGTGACAGCAGCTGGGCTTGATTCTGAGGGCACTGGGAAGCCAGGAAAGGGTTTTAGGCAGGACAGTGGTCATGTGATGAGATTTGCTGCGGTTTCCCCACTCTGGCGGCAATAAGGAGGGGCCCAGGGTGGAGCGAGGTGATGAGGGGTTGCCTGCTGCTTGGGGAGTGGCCATCCTCAGTCCCTGTCTGGAAAATGTCCTCACCCAAAGTCACACTGCCTCCCCAGGACAGCCACCTCCGGTGACTGGCTCATGGGACAACAGTCTGAAGATTCGGGCCCCATCATCTCAGGACAGACAGCCCTGAGGGGACTGCACTGCTCCTGAGTTTCTGCAGAATGTGCTGAAGCATTTGTTGCAACTGCTTTGTAGTTTAACTCCTTCAACCTTCATTCTCCCACGGTGATGGACTCTACGCCTCCCCAGTCAACATCCTGCATGCACATCTCAGACTCAGAGCCTATTTCTGCAGAAATAGACTTAAGACAGTTGGCATCAGGAGCTGTCCAAGGAAGCTGACTCAAAAGTAGGCTATAGGGCTGGATGCAGTAGCTCACACATGAATCCCAGCGCTTTGCGGGGCTGAGACGGGAGGATCACTTGAGCCCAGGAGTTCTAGGCTGCTGTGAGCTATGAACATGCCACTGCACTCCAGCCTGGACGACAGAGTGAGACCCTGTCTCAAAAAAAAAAAAAAAAAAAAGCGGGATATTTGGATCCCAGCCCCCCAGGTGAGGCTGCGTCCGTGGCAAATGGGGTGCTGGTAACACCTGGTCGGCTGTAGTGGTGCAAGGGTGAAACTCACACAGGTGGTGAAGGGAAAGGGGCATTCTGGCTGGGGCAATCTCTCTGGCTTTTGAGAGGTTAAGGGAATGAATAATATTATAATGAAATGAGTGATCCCAATGAAATGAGATGCTTTTTAATGAGCACCCACCGATGCCTTGGAGGAAGATCATAAGGGTCGAAGTGTGAAATGCAGAGGGCCTTCTCCATAGCATAGAAAGAGACTCTTATCTCCTGCAGCCAGAAAACAGGAAAAGTCAAGCCCAGGTCTTCACTATTCGATTAGCCCCGATCCTCCAGAGTGGATTGTATTAGTTCTAGCAAGTCTGCTGAGTCAGCTCAGAGCCTGAAAGGGAAGGGATGGGACCCTGAGGATTGAGATGGGGTCACCTGGGTTGATGCACTCGAGAATCTTGAAGCCCCAGACCCCTCTAAACCCCTTGACCCTGAAGCAGGAGCCCACCCCTTCCTCGTTAGAGGCTGCTGGAAGACTGTAGAGAAGTGTCAGCTTTTCAGGGTGATGTGCACACCAGTGAGGAGGTGCCTGATCTCCCCTCCTGGAACCAGACAAATGTCAAGGATCAAGCCATCACAGCACCATCTGAGGAGGACTGGACCTGCTAAGGAACCAGAGGGATGGTACCCATGGGGTGAATAGTATGCATGGGATTGGATTCTTGGGGTGCTGGACCAAGGGGAAGGATTGGATGTGGAAGAGTTTGTTGGTGTGAAAACACTGTCCCGTGTATGTATACTGCATCGGACGCCCTGCAAAGACCCCTGGAAAGGGTGCTAACGTGCCGCTAGGATAAATCTTGAATCTTGGAGAAAGTAGAGGCTCACATTAAAGGAAGCAGAAATGTCAGAACTACTGTGGCAGATGATGAAGAAAGATTCAAAGGCTCAGAGGTGACAGTCCCCAGTGAACTACTTGCATGCAGAAATCCAGCCTAAGACAGTAAAGTTTAGGATATCTAAGAAGGTGTGTTTATTTTAATAGCATGGGGTTAATTTGCTCCATTCTTTTTTTTTTTTTTTTTTTTTGAGACAGTCTTGCTCTGTCACCCAGGCTGGAGTGCAGTGGCACAATCTCAGCTCACTGCAACCTCCGCCTCCTGGGTTCAAGTGATTCTCCTGCCTCAGCCACCCGAGTAGCTGTGATTACAGATGTGCATCACCAGGCCCAGCTAATTTTTGTATTTTTAGTAGAGACGGGGTTTCACCATGTTGGCCAGGGTGGTCTCAAACTCCTGACCTCAGGCGATCCACCCACCTCGGCCTCCCAAAGTGCTGGGATTACAGGTGTGAGCCACCATGCCTGGCCAAATTGCTGTATTCTTTTGGAAACTTTTGTTGTTATTGTTGGTGGTGTTGTTTTAGGGACAGGGTCTCACTCTGTCACCCAGGCTGGAGTGCAGTAGTGTGAGGATAGCTCACCGCAGCGCTCAAGCAATCCTCCCACCTCAGCCTCCTGAGTAGCTGAGACTACAGGCATGCACCACCATGCCTGGCTAATTTTTAAGTATTTTGTAGAGACAAGATCTCACTGTGTTGCCCAGGCTGATCTTGAACCCCTGACCTCAAGTGATCCTCCCACCTTGGCCTCCAAAAGTGCTGGGATTACAGGCATGAGCCATTGCAGCTGGCTGAAAGTTTTTAATTTACAAGAAACTTTCTATCTCAATTCACTAGGGGAAAAATACCCCCACCTCCTTTTTTGGCTCACAATCATTTTGAATATGAATTTGGTGAAGGAAATATTCTTTCCTAAGAGCTTTTACTAAGCAGATTGTTCAGTTTTTCTTTTTCAGAGAAAGCTCTCTGCCATATCTTTCTTGAGAACAAATTTGCTTAATTCTTACCTCCCTGGCTGGTGAAAAGATTCACCTTAGATAGCATTACTGCTTGGTTTTCATGATTCAGTTTTCCTGGCTGGGCCATGTAATTTCTCTCCTTGTAATTTTCCTTGATATGCTGTGTGATTCACATACTAAGCTTGTTTTTAGTCATTTCCTTGTGTTTAGGCTTCTGGGGAACATTAGTGTTTTACAAATGGTGTTTTGGACCATGCCAGATCATAATACCAATACAACAACACAGCAATAATCAACACTGAACGAAAACTTCGTCTGCATCTGGCACTGGTCTAAAGGCTTCCATTCCCATGTCATTATACTCTCACAATAGCCTTGTCTGTGGAATCCCAATCCTATAGATGAGAAAGCTGAAAGGTTAAGTAACTTGTCATGGACATATGATAGATAAATGGGACGCTTTTGGGCAGGCACAGTGGCTCACGCCTATAATCCCAGCACTTTGGGAGGCCAAGGCAGGGGGATCCACTTGAGGTCAGGAGTTTGAGACCAGCCTGACCAACATGGTGAAATCCCATCTCTACTAAAAATACAAAAATTAGCCGGGCATGGTGGCACACAGCTATAATCCCAGCTACTCGGGAGTCTGAGGCAGGGGAATTGCTTGAACCTGGGAGGTGGAGGTTGCAGTGAGCTGAGATTGTGCCACTACACTCCAGCCTGGGTGACAGAATGAAACTCTGTTTCAAAAAAAAAGGGGAAGCTTTATTCCCAGGTTACAGAAGATGGAGAAACTGAGCCACAGAGCCACCCAACTTGGATTTGCTCAGTGCCAGCAGATCTGAAGGCTTGGAATTTAGAGGTCTAGCACTATCCGTTTACTGCCCCCAACAAATAATGAGGTAGGCTTTGTGGAGTCACCAGCCATGGTTGGAAGTTCAGGTAACCCGGATTCGAGTCCTGCCCCAGAAACAAGTCACTTTTCACCCCCCAAATCAGTTTCCCCATCTATAAAATGAAGAAGGCAGACCAGAAAAGGAATGGCATGTTGGGGCCGGGCGCAGTGGCTCACGCCTATAATCCCAGCACTTTGGGAGGCCAAGGCGGGCGGATGACCTGAGGTCAGGAGCTCAAGACCAGCCTGGCCAACATGGCAAAACCCTGTCTCTACTAAAAATAAAAATAAAAAATAATAATTAGTCAGGCGTGGTGGCACGCACCTGTACTCCCAGCTACTAGGGAGGCTGAGGCACAAGAATTGCTTGAACCCGGGAGGCAGAGGTTGCAGTGAGCTGAGATTGCACCACCGCGCTCCAGCCTGAGTGACAGAGCGAGACTCCATTTCAAAAAAAAAAAAGGGGGGAAAAGGAATGGCACATTGGTAGCTTGAGGGCCTGTGGAAGCCACAGGATGTGTTTTGCGTGCTTGAAGGGAGTCACATACATTTTAATTCCTTAAAATGGCCAGTTTAGACAGTTGACCCCACAACTCCTTATTGTATTAAACAATCTAAGGCGGGTGCCAGGGGTTCATGCCTATTGTCTCAGCTACTTGGGAGGCTGAGGCGGGAGGAGATTGCTTGAGCCCAGGAGGTCAAGGCTGCAGTGAGCCATGATGGTGCCACTGTTCTCCAACCTGGGCGACAGAAGGATACCCTGTCGTAAAATAATAATAATAATAATGTATAAACAAATCTGATCCATACATTATTATCCTTGCCTATCCCCTGTCAGCTTCTGAGATTGCATATTCAAGATTAAATTATCCCTAAGACCAATGTCAGTTGTGCTTATTTTCCCCTGGAGTCCTCAAACCAAGGGGGGATGTGAGGCCCCAGAAGGGCAGGGTAAATGAGGAAACAGGAGTGGTTTGCTGGCCCTGCAGGTTCACAGTGTCCTGGAATCGTAGGCACTTGGCTGGCCTTGCCCTGAGCTGCCACAGTCCAAAAGAGAACTTCGTTTCCTATAGCACCTTTATGCTGACTTTTTCCATGCCCGGCTCTCTGATGGACATAATCAGGGTTGGTATTATCTCTCAAGCAAAATGACATTGCCAAACACCCAGGCATCAGGTGGACCGAGAAAATGTCAGGGCAGCTCAATAGGGTTCCTCTCAGCCCTAATGAGAAACACAAAAGGAGCAAATCATGGAGACTTTCTATAGAGCCTTTCGAAAAGTGTGGGGAGGGAGGCGGGGGGAAGAATCCCACAGTAATAAGAGCCTTTTTGAGAGGAACTAGTGTTATTTCTCTGCTCTCAAGCCCAGATTGAGTTCCGTGGGTGAGAGAACTTGCTTCACTCTGGGTGGATTTCTTCATGGAAGCTCAGGGAAAACATCTCGAGCCAAAGATAGAATTAAATCAGCAAATGACGGTGGGAATGTGTGTGTACCCCTGGCGGAGGAACCCATAAATGAATTCTGTTCCTTTGTTTTGGCTCTTAGCTAGAACACCTTGTCTAAATTAATGTTTTTAAAACAACATTATTGAGGCTCGACCGACATTTTACAAGCTATTCTTAAGGTTGGAACTTTTGTTTATGTCTACAAAGCTCTTCTGACGTACGGTAGGATTAAAATTGTATATAGAGGAAGTGGAATCCTTAAAGATAACATGCATGAGCTAATTGTTCTCAAATGCTATATATTTTTACATTATTGTGATATGAAATTCTTAAGAAGCCAGAGCACCTTGACAAACTATTTTATTCTTTTTTGTAAACCTTGTAGTATTGATTATTATGCCCTTGTATGTACATGTTAGGCACCCCGGGAAGGTAAACTGAATTGAGTTTATCAAATATTTATTAAGTCTTCTACATTTAATGTTATAGTTTTGCTAGAGTAGGGATCCTCCTCTAATAGCTTTATCCCGATTCAAGTTTTGCAAGGTAGACTTAATTTTCTTGATTTATCTCAATTAGCTTGAAAAATATGAAACATTTTGCCATTAATGTAAGTCACTGTGAAATGGACTTAGGCTGAACTTTTTGTTTTCTTTTTTTTTTAGAGACTGGGTCTCACTCTTGTCACCCAGGCTGGAGTACAATGACATGATCATGGCTCACTGCAGCCTCAATATACCAGGCTTAAGCGATCCGCCTGCCTCAGCCTCCTGAAAACCTGGGACTACAGGCACATGCCACCACGCCGAGCTAATTTTTAAAATTTTTGTAGAGCTAGGGTCTTGCTATGTTGCCCAGGCTGGTCTCAAACTCCTGAGCTCAAGCGATCCTCCCACCTTGGCCTCCTAAAGCTCTGGGATTATAGGTATGAGCCACCGTGCCCAGCCCATTTTTCTAACTTAGTACACCCCATGAGAAGTTAAAGTTAAGCTGGCAGAATCCTTAAACAGATCTTTAAATAACCTTCTCCTTGATTATCAAAAAGCATTTGTCTGATTCTTCGGAGTCCCAGCCATCTTAGAGCTCAAAATAGGTTTGTGAACACTGCAAAGCAAAAGACAAAAAAAAAAAAAAAAAAGCAAAGCAAAGAAACTCGCCATCTAGCCAACTGCGTCAAGAGGAAATCCATTCCCACTTCTCTGCGTTTGTTTGAACCTTGGTGAACCGCCAATGCCACACACCCTGGAGGAACCGGATTAAAGACCTACAGGGGACATTTTATAGATCTTCTTAGACAGGTGCTTCTCACACCTCCGCAGTTTATCTAAGGCTCACTTCACAAAGGCTTGGAGGAAGCTCTGCCCTTCCCAAAGTACATGAAGTAAGAGAAACCCAAGGCTGAAAAATGAGATGCTCAGCTTCAAGCTCAGAATTGTGTGAATGGCAGACAGAAGGGAGACAGCAAGCCTCTTTTTATTAAAATCCTAGGTATTGACCTTTACCACATTCAGTGGAAATCATTGTCGTTCACACACTCATTCATTTGTTCATTCATTCAGCCAGTTTGGATAGAACACCTACTATGTGCAAGGCACAAGGCTAGGACTGTGTAAGTGACTCTCTACCCAAGCAGTTTATGAGTGCGTGCTAGAGGAGTGACTATTTTGTGGCTCCATCTCATTGCTCTTGTCTATTTGGAAGAATAAGGATTTTTTAACCCAGTTTTCCCACTTGTCCCACAGATCACAGATGTCTTGGCCAATAGGCAAAATCTCACTTGGACTCAAAATATCTGTGATCTCAACTCTTTTTTTTATTTGGAGACAAGGTCTTGCTCTGTCACCCAGGCTGGAATGCAGTGACGTAATCACAGTTCACTGCAGCCTCAACCTCCCAGGCTCAAGTAATCCTCCCACCTCAGCCTGCCTAGTAGCTGGAACTACAGGTGTATGCCACCGTGCCCAGCTAATTTTTAATTCTTTTTTTTTTTGTAGAGACAGTGTTTCGCTATATTGCCCAGGCTGGTCTCAGACTCTTGGCATCAAGCAATCCTCCCACCTCAACCTTCCAAAGCATTGGGATTATATGCCACCACAATCAGCGCCAACTCTTTTTCAAGATCTTAAAATTCCAGAAAGAAATCATTACAGTGTGAGTTGTATCCCCCCAACCCCCAAATTTATATATTGAAGCCGTAACTCCCAGAGTGACTATATATGGAGATATGGCCTTTAGGAGGTGACTAAGGTTAAATGAGGTTATAAAGGTAGAGCCCTAATCTAATAGGAAAGATATCTTTATAAGAAGAGGAGATATATCTGTTTCTCCACCCATGCACAGAGGAATGTTCATACGAGGACGCAGCCAGAAGGCGGCCCTCAGCAAGCCGGAAAGAGAGCCCTCACCAGGAACAGGTCTTCTGGCATCTTGATCTTGGACTTCTCAGCCTCTAGAACTATGAGAAATAAATGTCTGTTGCTTAAGCTGCCCAGTCTGTGGTATTTTGTTGTGGCAGCCTGAACTGATGAAGATAGAAACAGAGCAAACGTCCCCTAAACTGTTTTTCAGGTAATGGTACCTCATACAATGCCAAGCACACAGGGTAGACAACAGGCATTTGCCAAGTGAGTGGTGGAGAGAAAACCCAGGGGACCTCTGATCCTTGAGGCCAAGCAGTGGGTTGGGAAATAGGACCAGTTACCATGTGGCTCAACTCTCAGCTTCCTTTTCCCTGTCTGAAAAATGCAGTTGCTCCTCAATTTAGACCCTTACTACCTTATGGGAAGACACTGTAAAGGTTGGCTGATGACCCTAAAACAGCTGAAACTTGAAAATAAAAATAAAAATAAAAACACTTTTATTCCACATGCCTTCCCTGACCTACTTCCTCCCTTTGCTGGTACCAGGGCAGAATGACAGGTCAGGATCACCCAAACTCCTTGACCTGTTGTATTCATGGCAACTCCCTCTTAAATGAAGAAGATGCCTGCCCAGTTCTTCAGTACTATGGAATGTTAGAAATAACAACCTCTTTAGATATCAGAGGAAGGCCTGTGTTGGGGAAAATTATAAAGAAGGATTTGCTTGTATTCAGTATGTCTTCTTCCTACCCCCAAGAGGCCAGCTGCTCCAAGCTACCTGGATGCCCCTAGCACTTCTGCTCTGACAAAATAATTCTCAGCAAGGCCTTAGAAATGAATAATTCTCAGCAAGGCCTTAGGGACTAACACTGGCCACCTTATAGATCAAATTTGACAAGGTTTATATGCATAAGCCATTTCTTTCTTTCCAGGGTTCATGCCTGAAATTTGGGTAACTTCCAGCAGATCAATGATGGCACTTAAGCTAGAGATATGGTCCAAATGGGAAAACTTCCTATAGTGGGATCAAAAGTTAGCAGGCAAAAACCAAACAAAACATTAGCATGCTATTCTACCTCACCGTGTGATTTCTATAAAACAGCAGTATTTATTAAAATGTTTGGTCTATTAGCTAATAGTAAGCAATATGCAATATAACTAATATTAGCACAATAATTTACCTTTGGAAGGAGGATATATAATCCAGAACATAATTTAGGAGAATACATCAGGTATGGTGGCTCACACCTGTAAACCCAGGGCTTTAGGAGGCCAAGGCAGGAGGATCTCTTGAGGCCAAGAGTTTGAGACCAGCTTGAGCAACATAGCAAGATCCTATCTCTAAAAAAAAATTAAAAATTAGCCAGGCATGGTGATGTGTGCCTATAGTCTCAGCGACTCAGGAGGCAGAGGTGAGAGGATCTCTTGAGTCCAGGAGTTTGAGGCTGCAGTGAGCCATGATTGTGCCACTGCACTCCAGCCTGGATAACAGAGTGAGACCCTGTCTCAAATAAAATGTATAAATTTACATGAAAAAAGACTTCTCTATATACCCAAAGTCAAAAGACAATGAAGAGGCCAGGCATGGAGACTCATGCTCATAATCCTAGCACCTTGGGTGGCCAAGGTGGGTGGATGACCTGAAGTCAGGAGGTTGACACCAGCCTGACCAACATGGTGGAGGCCCATCTCTACTAAAAATACAAAATTAGCCAGGCATGGTGACATATACCTATAATACTACCTACTTGGGAGGCTGAGGCAGGAGAATCGCTTGAACCTGGGAGGTGGAGTTTGCAGTGAGCCGAGATTGAGCCATTGCACACCAGCCTGGGCAATAAGAGCAAAATTTCATCTCAAAAACAAACAAACAAAAACAAAATACAACTAAGATACTTTAAAATTTATTAATTTATAAACTTAATTTATTAATATTAATAACTTTATAAATTAATATTAACATTAACTTTATAAACTTATAATTTATAAAGTGAAAAAGTGAAATAAAAATGGTCCTTAAAGTATAGCTGACCCTGGAACACCATGGACTTGAACTGCATGGGTCCACTTAAAAGCAGAATTTTTTTTTCAATAAAAGAGGCTGGGCATGGTGGCTCATGCCTGTAATCCCAGCACTTTGGGAGGCCAAGGTGGGTGGATCACCTGAGGTCAGAAGTTCAAGACCAGCCTGGCCAAAATGGCAAAACCCTGTCTCTATAAATTATAAACACAAAAATTAGCTGGGCATGGTGGTGAGTGCCTGTAATCTCAGCTACTTAAGAGGCTGAGGCACGAGAATCGCTTGAACCTGGGAGGTGGAGTTTACAGTGAGAGGAGATCACACCACTGCACTCCAGCCTGGGCAACAGAGCAAGACTCCATCTCAAAAATAAATAAATAAATAAATAAATAAATATCACACTGAGTGTGCATGTCTCTTTTGCCTTCCTTTCCACCTCCTCCACCTCTTCCACCTCTGCCAACCCTGAGACAGTAAGACCAACCTCTTCTCCTCTTCAGCCTATTCAACATGAAGACGATGAGAATGAAGACCTTTATGATGGGCCACTTCCACTTAAGTAGTTAGTAAATATATTTTCCTTATGATATTCTCAATAACATTTTTTTTCTAGCTTATTTTATTGTAGGAATGTCATATGTAATACACATAACATACCAAATATGTTAATTGGCTGTTTATGTTATCAGTAAGTCTTCCACTCAACAGTAGGATATTATTAATTAAGTTTTGGAGGAGTCAAAGTTACACATGGATTTTTAACTACATAGGGAGTCAATGCCCCTAGCCTTGGCATTGTTCAAGGATCAACTGTATAAAAATATGCTCAGCTGGGTGCAGTGGCTTATGCCTATAATCCCAGCACTTTGGGAGGCCAAGGCAGGTGGATCACGAGGTCAAGAGATCGAGATCATTCTGGCCAACATGATGAAACCCCATCTCTACTAAAAATACAAAAATTAACTGGGTGTGGTGGCGCACACTTGTAGTCTCAGCTACTCAGGAGGCTGAGGCAGGAGAATCACTTGAATCCAGGAGGTGGAGGTTACAGTGAGCCGAGATTATGCCACTGCACTCTGGCCTGGCAATAGTGAGACTCCGTCTCAAAAAAAAAAAAAAAAAATACGTTCAACCTCACTCACGATAAGAGAAATGCTCATTAAAACTGCATTGAGATACGTTTTCTCTTCTACCAGATTGGCAAAGAATTAAGAAGCATAACAACTTACTATGTTGTGGAGACTGTAGGGAAATAGACACTCCTACAGATTATCAATTAGAGTGAAAATTATTACAACCCTTATAGAGACAATTTGTCTAGCTCACAAAACTACATATGCTTTTCCTTTTTGACCCAATAATCCCACTTCTAGGAATTTTTGCTGAACATACCACCTCCAACAATGGAAAATATTGGAAACTACCTAAATTCACATATGCAACAGAGTGGTTGAATAAACTGTAGTACATCCACTCCACGGAGTCCTATGCAGCAGTAGAAAATAAGATCTGTCAGGCACCGTGGCTCACACCTGTAAAACCAGCACTTTGGGAGGCCGAGGCAGGTAGATCATCTGAGGTCAGGAGTTAGAGACCAGCCTGACCAACATGGAGAAACCCTGTTTCTACTAAAAATAGAAAATTAGCTGGGCATAGTGGTGCATGCCTGTAATCCCAGCTACTCGGGAGGCTGAGGCAGGAGAACTGCTTGAACCTGGGAGACAGAGGTTGTGGTGAGCCAAGATCATGCCATTACACTCCAGCCTGAGCAACAAGAGTGAAACTCCATCTCAAAAAAAAATGAAATAAAATAAGATCTCTATGAATTTATTGAGACTAATTGCTAGGATATATTCTTAAGTGAAAAAAAAAAGTCAAATGTGAAAGAGCATTGATAGTATGCTACCTTTTGTATGGAGGAAAAGGTGAATTAGAAAATATACCTCTATCTGGTCATTTGACTGAAGAGAACTATAGGAAGGATAAGCAAGAGGCTAATGTGATTGGCTACCTACAGGATATGATTGGGGATGGAGTAAGAAGGACAGAAAGAACAGGAGGGTAAATGATACTCCTCCGAATATATCTTTTTGTATGATCCTGACTTCAGGACCATGTTAAGGTTTTACACAGAAAGAAAGGAACAGAAAGAAGAAAGTAAGGTTTTACACAGAAAGAAGGAAGGAGAAATGGAGGAAAGGAGGAGGAAGGGAGGAAGGGAGGAAGGGAGGAAGGGAGGAAGGGAGGAAGGAAGGAAGGAAGGAAGGAAGGAAGGAAGGAAGGAAGGAAGGAGGGAAGAAAGACAGAGAGAAAGGAAGAAAGGAGGGAGGAAGAGATGGAGAGAAGAGGAAGGAAGGAGGGAGAGAGAAAGGAAGGAAGGAAAGAAGGAAGGAGAAAGGGAGACAGAGGAAGAAAGGAATGAAGGAAAGAGGAAAGGAAGGAAAATAGGAAAGGAAAGAAAAGGAGAGAAGGAAAGAAGGAAGGAGGAAAGGAAGGAAAGAAAGAGGGAATGAAGGAAGGAGAAAAGGAAGGAAGGAGGGAGGGAAGAGAAAGGAAGGAAGGAAGGAAGGAAATCAACAAGGATCAGGGAAGAATTCTAAAACTGACTTAAAAAAACCCAAAGTGAACCATAATTCCAATGAGCAGCATAACCACATTGAAATAGGGGGAAAAAGAACAAACCCAATTAACTTTTGAAAACAGTATTTGAACTATATGTCCTCAGGTAAAAAACAAAAAGAACTCTAAATAAATATTGAACTCTAATTAGTAGCTTTCTTTTTTCTCAGAGACATGAGCTAGCAATTCTGAAACTACTTTCTGATCATCCTGGGATTGAGCAAATGAGTAAGTACATTTATTGTGGATAATGGGAGTCAGGTTTCTTACTGTCAGAAAAGAAGTGGAAAGAGGGAAGGATGGAATGAACCCTGTGGTGTTGGGTTGAAATTGAATTGTACGAGTGTGAACTCATGGGTTTTAGTATAACTAGATTTAGAAGCAGATGAAGATTGTAAAGCTATGTATGTACGTGTGCATGAATTTACCAATATCTATTTCTCAGTTCTGCATGCTGACACCTCACTAGCAATGAACACATCTAGTGCCCAGATTTTGGTTTCTAAATACTATTCTCCACCAAAAGGAACCAAGGCTCTTTGGGGAGACGGCTGACTCCAGGGTGAGATGAGAAAAATACAAGGCAAGACTGGACTATCTTGTACCAAAAAGTAAAGAAAACAATAGTAAAGAAATGCTCAAAGAATCATGAGAGACTGTCAAGAGGACACAATGGTTAGCTGGAAGGTGTTGCCACTGGTAAAATATGGACCATTTTGAGCATCAAAATAAATATGATAGTAAAGGATTCTAACCTATGGAATGTACAAATCCACATGGCCATAAATAAATAAGGAAATAGGGGGAGAGAAAGTTCTTCCTTTTTATATATCTGATTCTTTTAATGTTTACATATTGCTTTTTAAGCAACTTTATTGATATAATTCACACATCAATTTGCCCATTTAAATCGTACAATTCAGTGGCTTAAGTATACTTACAGAGTTGTGCAGCCATCACCACATCTAATTTTAGAACATTTTCATCATCCCAGAAAGAAGCCCTGTACTATTAGTAGTTATTCCCCAATGCCCTCCAGCCTTAGTCAACCACTAATCTACTTTGCCTCTGTAGATCTGTCTACTCTGAACATATCATGGGAATGGGTTCGTATAATATGTAGTCCTCAGCTTCTCTCACTTACTGTTTCAAAGTCCATTCATCTATGTTGTACCATGTATCACTACTTCATTCCTTTCCATTGCCAAATAATATTCCATCATATGCATACACCACATTTTCATTTATCCATTCATCAGCTGATAGTCATGTGGGTTCCTTCCATGATTTATTTAGTTCTTATAAATAATGCTGCTATCGCTGGTCACAGTGGCTCACACCTGTCATCCCAGCACTTTGGGAGGCCAAGATGGGTGGATTGCTTGAGGTCAAGAGTTCGAGACCAGCCTAGCCAACATGGTGAAACCCTGTCTCTACTAAAAACACAAAAATTAGCCAAATGTGGTGGCACATACCTGTAATTCCAGCTACTCAGGAGAATTGTTTGAACCCGGGAGACAGAGGTTCCAGTGAGCTGAGATTGCCCCACTGCACGCCAGCGTGGGCGATAAATTGAGACTCCGTCTCAATAAAAATAAACAAACAAACAAATAAATAAATAAATAAATATGCTGTGAACATTCACCTGCAAATTTTTGTGTGACTACATGCCTTAATTTCTTAGGTGGGTTTCTCTATGAGTGGATTTGCTGGGCCATAACCCTGTGTTTAACATTTTGAGGAACTGCCAAACTATTTTCCAGCACAGCTTCACCATTTTTACATTCTGCATGTTACTTTCCCACCAGCAATACATGAGTCTTCTGGCTTCCCTTCATCCTGTTACTGTCTGATTTTTGTATTACAGTCTTCCTACTAGATGTGAAACTTTATCTCATTGTGGTTTTGATTTGGATTTCATTAATGACTAATGACATTGAGCATCTTTTCATGTGCTTTTTGGTCATTTGCATGTTTTTCGCTTTTTTTTTTTTTGAGACAGAGTCTTGCTCTGTTGCCCAGGCAGGAGTGCAGTGGTGCAATCCCGGCTCACTGCAACCTCTGCCTCCTGGGTTCAAGAGATTCTCCTGCCTCAGCCTCCTGAGTAGCTGGTATTACAGGCGCCCGCCACCACGCTCAGCTAAGTTTTTTTGTATTTTTAATAGAGACAGGGTTTCACCAGGTTACCCAGGCTGGTCTCAAACCCCTGACCTCAGGTGATCCACCTGCCTTGGCCTACCAAAATGCTGGGATTACAGGCATGAGCCACCATGCCCGGCCGGTCATTTGCCTGTTTTTGTTGCAGAAATGTCTGTCAACATCCTTTGTCCATTCTGGGTGATTTATCTTTTTTTTTTTTTTAAGATAGAGTCTTGCTCTGTCACCAGGCTAGAGTGCAGTGACACAATCTCGCCTCACTGCAACCTCCACCTCCAGGGTTCAGGCAATTCTCCTGCCTCAGCCTCCCAAGTAGCTGGGATTACAGGTGTCTGCCACCACATCTGGCTAATTTTGTATTTTTAGTAGAGACAGGGTTCCACCATTTTGGCCAGGCTGGTCTCCAACTCCTAACTGCAGGTGATCCACCCACCTCGGCCTCCCAAAGTGCTGAGATTACAGGCATGAGCCACTGCACCCAGCCGATTTATCTTTTTACTATAGAGTTGTAGGGGTGCTTTACGATTTCTGGATACAAGCCCCTTATCAGATACATGATTTGCAAACATTTTCTCCTATGCTGTGTGTTGTCTTTTCATTCTCTTGAAGGCATCATTTGCAGCACACATTTTTAAAATTTTCATGAAGTCCGATTATATCTATTTCCTTTTGTCACTTGTGTTTTTGGTGTCATATCTAAGAAACCATTGCCTAACTCTGACCCAAGATCATGAAGCTTTATTCCTAAGTTTCCTTTTTTTTATAGTTTTAGTTCATATATTTACATCTTTTATCTTTTTTTTTTTTTTTGAGACAGTTTCTCTCTGTTGCCCAGGCTGGGGTACAGTGGCATGATCTCAGCTCACTGCAGCCTCCACCTCTTGGGTTCAAGCAATTCTTGTGCCTTGGCCTCCCGATTTTGGGAAGATTGCAGGCATGTGCCACCATGCCCGGTTAATTTTTATATTTTTTAGTAGAGTCAGGGTTTCGCCATGTTGCCCAGGCTGGTCTCGAACTCCTGGGCTCAAGCGATCTTCCTGCCTCAGCCTCCCGAAGTGCTAGGATTACAGATGTGAGCCACTGTGCCTGGCTCTTTGATCCATTTTGATTGTTTTGTGTTTGGTCTGACATAGAGATCTCGCATCATTCTTTTGCAAATGGATATCCAGTTGTCCCCGCATCATTGGTTGAAAAGACTAACCTTTCCCCCACTGAACTGTCTTGGCAACTCTGTCAAAAGTTGAATGTCCGTGATTTAAAAGTTTATTTCTGCACTAAAAATTCTGCTCCATTCATCTATATGTTTATTCTTATGCCAGGATCACACTGTCTTGATTAATGGAGCTTTGAAGTCAGTTTTAACTCAGAAAGTGCGAGTCCTACTTTGTTCTTTTTCAAGATCATTTGGCTGCTCTGGGTACCTTGTATTTCCATGTCAATTTTAGGATCTGCTTGTTAATTTCTGCAAAAACAAAACAAAACAAAAACAAAATAAAACCACACATACACACATACATCAGCTGGGATTCTGATAGGGATTGCGTTGAATTTATAATCAATTTGGAGAGTACTGCTGTCTTAACAATATTAGGTTTTCTCATTCATGAACAAGAATGTTCTAAATAAGTGTTTTCACTTATTTAGATTTTCTTTCATTTCATAAAGCTCTTTCTTACTGTAGAGAGTCAGCAAATAATTGCAGAAGGAATGATGGCATTAGAAGATTACCATTTGGCAGTTACCCTCGGAATGATTGATTTGGGTAAGAACTATCAGTGGATGATAGAAATGTCAGAGGCATTTAAACCAGAGCAACTCCATCTTGAATAGGATGGGTAAAATGAGGCTGAGACCTACTGGGCTGCATTCCCAGACAGTGAAGGCATGCTAAGTCCCATGCTAAGGATGAGATAGGAGGTCAGCATAAGATACAGGTCATAAAGACCTTGCTGATAAAACAGTTTGCAGTAAAGAAGTCAGCCAAAACCCACCAAAACCAAGATGGTGACGAGAGTGACCTCTGGTCGTCCTCACTGCTACACTCCCACCAACGCCATGACAGTTTACAAATGCCATGGCAACGTCAGGAAGTTACTCTAGATAGTCTAAAAAGAGGAGGCATGAATAATCCACCCCTTGCTTAGCACATCATCAAGAAATAACCACTAAAATGGGCAACCAGCAGCCCTCAGGGCTGCTCCGTCTATGGAGTAGACATTCTTTTATTCCTTTACTTTCCTAATAAACTTGCTTTCACTTTACTCTATGGACTCTTTATGAATTCTTTCTTGCGTGAGATCCAAGAACCCTCTCTCAGGGTCTGGATCGGGACCCCTTTCCTGTAACAAAACTAGTGGGTAAAACTTTGAGGAGTAACACGATATTTACATAATCACAAAGTACCACCTTAAAAGATACTTACTGAGGTCAGCCGCAGTGGCTCACGCCTGTAATCCCAGCACTTTGGGAGGCTGAGGCGGACGGATCAGGAGTTTGAGACCAGCCTGGCCAACATGGTGAAACTCCATCTCTACTAAAAAAACAAAAATTAGCCAGGCGTGGTGTCGGGCCTGTAATGCCAGCTACTCTGGAGACTGAGGCAATAAAATCACTTGAACTTGGGAGGCGGAGGTTGCAATGAGCCGAGATCGTGCCACTGCACTCCAGCCTGGGTGACAGAGGGAGACTCCATCTCAAAAAACAAAAAAAAAACAAAAAAAAAAAACTACTGATAGAAAGGGTGAGATTGTTTTCTTTCCTTTTTTTTTTTTTTTTGAGACAAGTCTCTCTCTATCACCCAGGCTGGAGTGCAATGGCCCAGTCTCAGCTCACTGCAACCTCTGCCTCCCAGGTTCAAGCGATTCTCCTGCCTCAGCCTCCTTAGTAGCTGGGATTGCAGGCGCGCATCACCACACCCAGCTAATTTTTGTATTTTTAGTAGAGACGGGGTTTCACCATGTTGGCAAGACTGGTCTCCAACTCCTGACCTCGTGATCCACCCGCCTCGGCCTCCTAAAGTGCTGGGATTACAGGCGTGAGCCACTGCGCCTGTCTGAGATATAGTATCTTTATAGTGGAGAAACATTGTAGGCACCATCCTAACCTTTCTTTATCACTAAATCCTTACACCAAAATCCTCTGATAGAAAAACTATCATTAACCCCATTTATAGATGAGGCAACTAAGACTTATAGAGACAAAATAACTTGCAGAAGGTTACACAAGACAGTAAGTTGGCGAAGTTTTCTGACTCTAAAGCCTGTGTTCTTAATTGCAGTGTTACACTAGACATTTTATTACTGCCAACAAATCTATTGAGTAAATAATTTATTTAAGTGGAGAAATGTCAGTACTGTTCTGAATAGAAGTCTTTGGTATAAGAGTCATGTATAATGGCTTTTTATGCAAATGTCCTGCTTGGAGTCTTTGCCAAGAAAGAGCATCTGCCTTGAGAAATGTATCTTCATTGTTTTATCAGACAATGAGAATTATACAACCCATTTCCCTTTTGTCTTCTCTGCCAGGGGACTTAAGCTAAACTAAATGCCCAAATGGAGAAACTCATTTGGGTGCCTGGCAAAGTCTATTTCTTTTCTTTTTGAGACAGAGTCTCGCTGTGTCGCCCAGGCTGGAGTGCAGTGGCGCGATCTCGGCTCACTGCAACCTCTGCCTCCTGGGTCCAAGCAATTCTCCTGCCTCAGCCTCCCAAGTAGCTGGGACTACAGGTGTCTGCCACCAGGCCAGGCTAATTTTTTTTGTATTTTTAGTGGAGATGGGGTTTCACCATGTTGGTCAGGCTGGTCTCGAGCTCCTGACCTCAAAAGATCCGCCCGCCTCGGCCTCCCAAAGTGCTGGGATTACAGGCGTGAGCCATCCTGCCCAGCCAGCAAAGCTGATTTCTATGTGGGGGGAGCTGTATTGTTTTTATTAGTTGTCCTGTTCCTATTGTGTTTATTTTGTAAATAAATAACCTCAAATCCTACTCAGAAGTCACTAAGATCTAAAGAACAAATCAGTTCAATCAGTTCATGCGAATATGCTAAACACCACTGACCTGTACACTTTAAATGGTGAATTTTATGGTCTGTATATGTCCAAAAAGCTCTTTCTAAAGAGCAAATTGTTAGGGTGCAGCGGCTCACACCTGTAATCCCAGCACCTTGGGAGGCCAAGGCTGGAGGATCACTTGAGCCCAGGAGTTCGAGACCAGCCTGGGTTGCGAGACCCTATCTATATAGACAAATATAAAAATTAGCTGGGTGTGGTGGTGCACACCTGTAGTCCCAGCTACTTGGGAGGCTGAGGCAGGGGGATCACTTGAGCCCAGAAGTTTGAGACTGCAGTGAGCTATGATGGTGCCACTGCACTCCAGTCTGGGTAACAGAGTGAGACAATCTCAAAAAATAATAAAAAAAGGAAGGAAGGAAGGAGGAAAGAAGGGAAGGAAGGAAGGAAGGAAGGAAGGAAGGAAGGAAGGAAGGAAGGAAGGAAGGAAGGAAGGGAGAGAGAGAGAAAAAGAAAGAAAGAAGGGAGGGAGGGAGGGAAGAAAAGGAAGGAAGGAAGGAAGGAAGGAAGGAAGGAAGGAAAGGAGGGAGGGAGGGAGGAAGGAAGGAAGGAAGGAAGGGAAAGAAAGAAAGAAAAGAAAGAAAGAAAGAGGAAAGAAAAAATTGGGGGAAGGGTGGGAATAAAACAGGCAGGACTCTGAAGCTACCCAAATCAGGAGATGAAAACCCCCGTGCATGAAGCAGTCTGGGGAGGAGACATTTGGGAGTTCATTTGCTGGACACTTTGGGGATGTAGTACTATATGCCAGCCGCCTTTCACTGTGCAAAGGTCAGCACTTGCTCAGCTCCTGCTTCTCTTCCATCAGATGTATCAGGGGACCAGGCTCCAGCTCTCACCTCCGATGGGATCAATCTGTGGGGCTGAGATACAGCCTCGGCCCCAGTGCATTATTCGGCTTTTGTCTCAATGGATTGTCACATCTCTTGACTTCTAGTTGATTCAAGCTTTTCTGCTGATTGCACTTTCGCAGATGTCCCCCATCCTTGTCCTAGAATACCGTATCCTGGGTCTGCAGAAGAATGGAGCCTTTGGGTCCATCCTGTTACTGTTTTGGAAAATCCTCCCTGTCTATTCCACTGCCATTCCTCCTCTACTTTCCTTGTTTCTTGTTTCTTTCTTTCTTTTTCTTTTTTTTTTTTTTTTAGACAGTCTCACTCTGTTACCCAGGCTGGAGTGCAGTGGTGCCATCTCGGCTCACTACCACCTCTGCCTCCCAGGTTCTAGCAATTCTTGTGTCTCAGCCTCCCAATTAGCTGGGATTGTAGGCGCCCACCACCACGCCCAGCTAATTTTTTGTATTTTTAGTAGAGACAGGGTTTTGCCATGTTGGCCAAGCTGGTCTCACACTCCTGACCTCAGGTGATCCACCTGCCTCAGCCTCCCAAAGTGCTGGGATTACAGGTGTGAGCCACCACACCCAGTCTGTTTCTTTCTTTTCAAAGTGGAAAAACCAGAGTTTTGTTTCTGCCTTGGAGGTACAAAGCCAGAAAGAATGTCACTCCTATCCTAACAATAAGAAAACCATCACTTTTCCTGAACCCATCAGAAAGCTGAAGTTGCAGGGCAACCAAATAGTCTGAAATCTAAGGAAAGATTGGCCCTACTAAGGAAAAATGGGATGCAGCCACTGAATCAACTCTGACAGAGCATGGGAGGAAAAGGCTCCAGGTGACAAATAGGTAAGAAGAATTTAGGTAAAAATTTTAATGAATTTCTAAATACCAAGGGAGGTCTAGTATGAGAGTATACAGCTCTGGTGCAAATGTGGGCTTTTCTCTTCATCTCTCCATTGGGAGCTTACACAAAAGATTAGACATAGGATGGGACACTAGAGCAAACTTCCCTTGTATGCATGCCTGGATGAGGGGAGAAGCTGCTCCTGTAGGAGAGACACAGAACTCACTGAGACACTTGTCCTCTTGGAACAAAGGCCATAAGCTGCTGGGTGAAGAGCAGAAAACACTGTCACCCCCAGGACACAGGTGAAGACCCATTACAGGTGGGAGAAAAGTAAAAGAATAAAAATATATCTTAAAAGGAGGAGCAGGAAATCATTCAGGGCCCCAAATTTTATACTAATTCCATTGGAGGTCTTTCGCTGGTTGAGGGACAATAAATTTTCTCCTGCAGAAAACACATCAAGGATGCAAGGCAGAATTTGCCTACCATAAGTAGGAGGGTAGGACCACTGAGAAAATCCCACTGCCAAGACCCAGGGACACAAGATCTGCCTAAGATTGAGGCTGGACCAGGAAAACAAGGAACAGCTTTGTCCACCACCACCAGGCTAGTAAGCACCAAGTGACAGCAATCAGTCTACTGCAGTAGGAGAGCCAAGAACATAGAAATCTTCTCTGAGATGCAGGCACACAAGGAAGGCCAAAAGATGACCGTGTCATGAGAGCATTAACAAAAACCCTCCAGCAACCCAGCCCCCACAGCAAGCACAAGACACCTCTAGAAAAATGCAAGCTGGTAGTGCATTGACGGTAAATATAACAACAACAAAACCTAATTTGTTTCATTCCTGACTAGATTGCCTCAACTCCCCCACTCCATACTAGCAGCCAAGCAAAAGAAAAGGCTTGCCGTTTTCAGGCATAAATTTTTCCTTCAGTCTCTACTGTTCTGTATACCATGTCCAGCACTCAATCGAAAACTACAAGACACATCAAAAAAGCAAGTGAAAACACTCCTCTGTCAAGAGATAAATCAATCAAGAGAACTAGACTCAAGAGTGACTTATAAGACAGAGATTTTAAAATGACTATGATTGATATGTTAAAGGCTCTGATAGAAAAGGTGAAAAATATTCATGAACCATGAGAAATTTCAGCAGAGGTGAAAGAAAGGGTGTAAGAAAGGGTCAACTGTAAATGTTAGAAATACTTTTTAAACAGAAATAACAGAGATTTTAAAAATGCCTTTAGAGAGCTCATTGAAACATTTGACACCACTGAGAAAATAACTGAATGTTAAGGGAGGTCAATGAGAATTATCCAAACTGAAACACACACACACACACACACACACACACACACACAGAGTAAAAACATTTTACGAGACATTTTACAAGACAGAGCAATAATTAATAGTCTAACATATGTGAAGGCTGGGCACAGTGGCTCATGCCTGTCACCCCAGCACTTTGGGAGACCAAGGCAGGAAGATCACTTGAGCCCACCAGTTTGAGACCAGCCACATTATGAGACCTTGTCTCTACAGAAAAATTTTAAAAATTAGCAGGGTGTGGTTGCACACAACTGTAGTCCCAGCTATTCAGGAGGCTGAGATGGGAGGATGGCCTGAGCCTGGGAGGTCAAGGCTGCAGTGAGCCAAGATCATGCCATTGCACTCCAGCCTTGGCAATGAGCAAGACCTTGTCTCAAAAAAAAAAAAAGTTTAACATAGGTGAAATTGAAATCCCAGAATGCAGAGAGAAACAATGAGGCAAAAAAAATAGTTGAGGAGATAATGACCAATAATTTTCCAAAAATAAAATCACATCAAATTATAGATTTTAAAAATCATAGGGGTACATAGAAGGGAACAACACACACTGGGGCCTGTCAGAGGGCAGGGGTTGGCAGGAGGGAGAGGATCAGGAGGAATAGCTAGTGGATGCTGGGCTTATTCCCTGGGCAACGGGAGGGTCTGTGCAGCAAACCACCACGGCACGCATTTACCTACGTAAGAAACCTGCACATCCTGCACATATACCCCTAAACTTAAAAGTTGGAAATTTAAAAAAATAAACTTAGTCAATACTAAATGTGACTTTCAAAAAATCATAGGACCACACTAGAACACATAGCTCATCCCCAAAATACAAAAAAAAACCAAAAAGCTCAGACGCATCCTACTCAAACTTCTAAAAACCGGTGATAAAGAGAGTATCTTAAAGGAAGCTAGAAAAAAAAGCAGACACATTACATACAGGAGCACAAATAGAATTATAGTAGAAGACTTCTCATCAGAAACTGTGCACACCAGAAGATAATGGGGTGACCTTTGTAAAGGATTGCGAGGAAAAACACTGTCACCCCAGAATTCTAGTGCTCGAAAATAAACAAGAAATAAAGACTCTTTCCAGACAAACAAAAGCAGAGATAATTTATTATCTGCGGATCTCTAATACAAGAAATGTTAAAGAAAATTATTCAGCCAGAAGACTATGATACCAGACAGAAATCTGGATTTATACAAAGAAGCGAACATCTCTAAAAATAGCTTGAAAGAAGATAAATATTTAAAAACTTTTTTTCTCATTCTACATTGTTCTAAGAGGTAATTGACTGTAGAAAGCAAAAACCATAGCAATATATTGTGATTAAGGACTTGTATGTAGAAGATTTAAAGAACTCTAAAACACTCAAGAAAAAAAATACAGTTGAGCAAAAGATTTGAAAAGACACTTTACCAAAGAAAATATACATATGGCAAATATGCCCATGAAAAGATACTCAATATCATTAGTCATTAGAGAAATGCAAATTTAAGCCACAGTGAGATACCATTACACACATATTAGAATGGCTTAAAACAAATAAACAAACTACAAAGCCTGTCAACCCAGAACGCCTGTGAGCATGGGAACAAATGAAGCTTCCACTCATTGTTGATGGGAATACCACATGGTGCAGCCACTTTGGCAAGCAGCCTGGCAATTTCTTTCTTTCTTTTTCTTTTTTTTTTTTTTAGACATAGTCTTGCTCTGTCACCCAGGCTGGAGTGCACTGGCGTGATCTCGGCTCACTGTGAACTCCACTTCCCAACTTGCAGGTTCAAGCGATTCTCCTGCTTCAGCCTCCTGAGTAGCTGGGATTACAGGAACGTGCCACCACGTCTGGCTAAGTTTTTTATATTTTTACTAGAGACAGGGTTTCACCATATTAACCAGGCTGGTCTTGAACCCCTGACCTCAATGATCCGCCCACCTCAGCCTCCTAAAGTGCTGGGATTACAGGCATGAGCCACCACTCCCAGCCTCGGCAATTTCTTTCTACCTTCCTTCCTTCTTTCCTTCCTTCCTTCCTTCTTTCCTTCCTTCCTTCCTTCCTTTCCCTCCCTGCCTCCCTCCCTTCCTTCCTTTCTCTCTCTCTCTCTCTCTCTCTGTCTTTTTTTTTTTTTTGAGATGGAATTTCACTGTTGTTGTCCAGGCTGGAGTGCAGTGGCGTGATCTCGGCTCACTGCAACCCCCGCCTCCCAGGTTCAAGTGATTCTCCTACCTCAGCCGCCCAAGCAGCTGGGATTACGGGTGTGCACCACCATGCCTAGCTAATTTTGTATTTTCAGTAGAGACAGGGTTTCACCGTGTTGGTCAGGCTGGTCTTGAACTCCTGACCTCAAGTGATCTGCCCACCTTGACCTCCTGAAGTGCTGGGATTACAGGTGTGAGCCCCCATGCCCGGCCTTGGAAATTTCTTATAACATTAAATGCATCTTTACCACATGACCTGCAAATCCCACTCCTAGGTATTTACCTGAGAGAAATGAAAACTTACGTTCACATAAAACTTGAACACGAGTATTTATGACTGCTTTATTCA
Source organism: Nomascus leucogenys (assembly GCF_006542625.1). Classification (NCBI taxonomy): domain Eukaryota; kingdom Metazoa; phylum Chordata; class Mammalia; order Primates; family Hylobatidae; genus Nomascus; species Nomascus leucogenys. Next base: position 33,174,236 of record NC_044397.1, on the reverse strand, counting down.
TAATCACCAAAAGATACCAGAAACCATCCAAGTGTCCTTCAACCGGGGAAGGGATGAACATAATGTGGTATATGTATACCGTGGAATACGACCACACAATACAAAGAAATGGACTCTTCATACGCATGGTAACAGTTAATTTAACTGAAAGAAGCCAACGTGGAAAGGCCACACATTATATGATTCCACTTATATGATATTCTGGGAAAGGACAGAAAATAGCCAGGCACAGTGGCTCACGCCTGTAATCCCAGGACTTTGGGAGGCCAAAGAGGGTGGATCGCCTGAAGTCAGGAGTTGGAGACCAGCCTGGCCAACATGGTGAAACTCCATCTCTACTAAAAATACAAAAATTAGCTAGGCATGGTGGCGGGTGCCTATAATCCCAGCTACTTGGGAAGCTGAGGCAGAAAGAAGAATCGTCTGAACCCAGGAGGCAGAGATTGCAGTGAGCCGAGATCGCACCACTGTACTCCAACATGGGTGACAGAGCGAGACTCCACCTCAAAAAAAAAAAATGTGGGGGGACAGAAAATAGATCAGGGATGTCAGAGGCAGGAGATGGGTAGGGAGGTTGACTATTTCAGGGGCACGTGGGAATATTTTGAGGTGCTCAAATGGTTACACGACTACATCCTTGTTAGAACTCATAGAGCAATGCATTAAAATGGGTGAATTTGACTTTAGGTAAATTATATCTCCATTAGGAAAATAGACAAACCAAGCTCTATTCTCTTGTTTTGTTTTGGGTTTCACACAGTTGAGAAGCTGTGAGCCGTTGGTACAGTGACCCCAAGTCCTTCCAGCACAGACACTGTGGCATTCTGGACAGGAAATGACTCGAAACGGGACAGTTCAGCCTGGAGGTGTGGAGCAGCTGCCACCGATTAAACCACTGTCTTCAAGACAGTGTTTGGGAAAATCAGCTTTTATTTATTGAACACATTTTCGTTCCTATCCCAGCAGGAGCAATGAGTTCACTGTGGGTTGTCATCCTTGCAAAAATTTGTGAAGTGCTTATCCTACCAAATCATGCCTCTTGGGTCGCTAATGGGAAGGACACCATCTTTTTGCCGGGCTGTCTGAATGGAGCAGCCCTCTTGGTGGCCTTACAAACAGGGCAAGCCACATCCGCGTCTGTCCCCAGGTGCATAGCATTGTGACATGCTGATGTACAAGGAACTTGGTTAAAATGGGCTTCAAGGCTTTGAAAGGGCAGAGTGGGATGGAGGTGCTGTTGGAAGTGGAGTGGGGTACAGGCCAAGACTTCCATCAGACAGGCCGCGCATGTCCCTCCCCTCCTGCCCTTGTCATGCAGACAGTACCCATTTGCAGAAAGGTTAAGCCCTATGACTCAGTGAGATTCAGCCTCTTATCAGCCACAGCCGTGGGCAGACAAATACGCTCCCTTGCCCAACTCACAGCCCCAGAGTTCTTCCATCATTGCGGGTGCAGATCCACCTCAGGGAATGGTCTGCCTTGTTCATCACGGTCCCTCCAGGGCCCAAACAGAAGAGTTAACCAGAAAATGTTTTTTTTTAGGCCATGAATGAGTGGATTTGTTTCTCTGGATGCAGCCAGGCTCTTTGCGAGCCCACCATGAGGCCAATGAAGCTCATATGTTTAAACCTGCAGATGTCAAGCCCCTGCTTAGGTTACATCCGCTAACCTTCCATTGGCTAAAGCAAGCCGATACCAAGGGAAACCATGACAAGGGCAGGGAAGGAAGGAAGAATTGTATGCAGATAATGCAAACTGCCCACCACAGCTAGCCTGGAAGTGTCTCTGCGCCATGCAAATGTGCCTGCTGTTGGGGTTGGACCAGGGTGCCAAATCTCCCCAGACAGAGCTAGGAGAGGTGGGGGAGGGGTCCTGTCCAATGACTGTCTTTCCTCTCAACACAATCTTTCTTTATATAAGTTATACATTAAATCCAATTATAGTCCTGCTGACTGAGGACTCTCTAAGGTGACTTTGCCTACTCCGCTCTGATGCAGGGCATCTCAAGTCCATAATTCAACTCTGCAAGGGGAGCCCCTTTCCTTACAGCCCTGTTCTTTCAGGATGCCTTGCTGAGACCCCCAGGTAGCTGCTTCATGGGAGTGTTACTCCTCCAGGGCAGGAACCATATATTATTCATCTTGAAATTTATTTTTATTTTGTTTTTATTATTTTAGAGACAGGGTCTTGCTTTATTGCCCAGGATGGAGTGCAGTGGTGCAATCATAGCTCACTGCAGCCTCCACCTCCTGGGCTCAAGCGATCCTCCTTCCTCAGCCTCCTGAGCCACGGGAACTACAGGCACACACCATCACGCCTGGCTAATTTTTTAAAAAAATTTATGTAGAGACAGGGTCTTGTTCTGTTGTCCAGCCTGGTCTCAAACTCCTGGCCTCAAGTAACTCTCCCCCTTTGGCCTCCTAAAGCACTAGGATTACACGTGTGAGACATGCCACGCGGCCCCTATGATGGAATTTTTCTAGCTCTCTCAAACACCTATGTGGGGTTGAATATTGGCTTTTCACAAAGGCTGGTGATTTCAGCACCAATTTGCAACATCTCTCTCCCCATGAAGCTTCAGCTCCAAGAGAGGGGTGGTTGTCTTGATCACCAGGGCACCTACTGTGCCTAGGGGGGGCTTGTCACAGAAAGAAGCCGATAAACCACTGATGAATGAGTGAATGAATGAATCCTTGCTCTGCTCTTTCCACTGTCAGCTGCCCGTGACTTTTCTTTGCCCCTCAGCCTGACAGCCTGAGAATTTTCAAGGCCATCTCTGCATTGTCCCTGCCGTGACACTGCCAAACAGGCGCTTATCGTTGGAGGATAGAACAGAACATTCCCTTCCCTGCACCTTTTTTCCGTTTGGTTTTCCCGTTCGCCTCCCTCAGGCCCAACAATGGCTAATTCAAGGACATGAGTCACGCAAACGCTGGGTGTGAATTGATGGGGGCTGCGGGACAGATGTCACAAAAATCACATCCGCTGACAAGGTGCTGCTCTCTTTGTTTGCTCAGAGACCAGCCAAGAATTGGTCTTCTGGCCATAAAGGGGCCAGAAGTCCAGCCACCTGCTCATGCCCCGATCAGATAATTCCTAGAGGAGCCCCTCTGTCCCACCCAATGAGCTTCTGCGACTTCTGCTCCCAGCTCCGTATGGAGCTTGGATTTAGCATGTCACACAAGGAGGCCATTGTGTTCTGTTCATCTTTTCAGAGAGAGCTGTTTCTGGGAGCAGGCACTGTGCCTGTTGCCTGAGAACCATTCAGAAGTGAGCACTTGAATCCCTGACTGTTCTGTTCAGCTATTACTCAGTTTTTGCCAGACATTCAATACACACACACAAAAAAGGTACCCTCCCCATCTCCAAAACACTAACAGGAAGACAGAGATCCATCCTGTTGCCATGGATTTATTTTCTTTCTCCTTGTTTCTTTTTTTCTTTCTTTTTTTTTTTTTTCTTTTTTTTTGAGACCGAGTTTCGCTCTTTTGCCCAGGCTGGAATGCAATGGTGCGATGTTGGCTCACTGAGACCTCCACCTTCCGGTTTCAAGAGATTCTCCTGCCTCAGCCCCCCAAGTAGCTGGGATTACAGGTGCCCGCCACCACTCCTGGCTAATTTTTGTATTTTTAGTAGAGACAGGGTTTCACCATGTTAGCCAGGCTGGTCTCGACCTCCTGACCTCATGATCTGCCCACCTCGGCCTCCCAAAGTGCAGGGATTACAGGTGTGAGCCACTGCGCCTAGCCCCTATTTCTCCTTGTTTCTGAGGTTAATGGGTGGCCCCTGGGGTCTGCAGGGGCATTTTTAATAGGCTCATCCTGGCTGTGAGCTCACCATCAATGCTGCAGTCATCTGGGAGGAGTAAGCCATGATCAGAGACCAGAGACTCAGCTTCATGGGGCAGGGAGGGACTCCTGGGCCTTAAGTGAGGCTGTGTTCTGGCTGCCTGCCAGGGACACAGCTCTGGATCCATCTCTGGCCACTAATTAAGCCCCATTAGCTTTGCTGCCTGGGACTTGTGCCCCTAACTTTATGCCACGAGTACTCCCCCTCCACCTTTCCCGAAGTTTTTCCTTATTTCCAAATTATTCCACATCCTGCCCACCACTGCGGTAATTGGGGGCAGACATTTCAAAACCTTACACTGCATCAAGATGGAACATTTCTTAAAAATTGCTTCCCCAGGGCAAGAAGTGGTGGCCCACGCCTGTAAACCCCGCCCTTTGGGAGGCCAAGGTCAGGGGATCACTTAAGGCCAAGGGGTAGAGACCAGCCTGGGCAACATAGCAAGACCTCATCTCTACAAAAAAATTTAAAAATCAGCCAGATGTGGCAGCTCATGCCTGTGGTCCTGATTATTCGGGAGGTGGAGGTGGGAGGATTGCTTGAACCCAGGAGGTCAAGGCTGCAGTGAGCTATGATTGTGCCACTGCACTCCAGCCTGGGTGACAGAGCAAGACCGTTTCTAAAAAAAAAAAAATGTAAGGCCAGGTGAGTGGTTCATAAAGTGCTATAATTCCAGCACTTTGGGAGGCTGAGGTGGGAGGATGGCTTGAGACCACCCTGGACAACATAGTGAGACCTTGTCTCCACAAATTAATTAATTAATTATAATAAAATTAGCTGGGCATGGTGGCACATGCCTGTAATCCCAGCACTTTGGGAGGCCAAGGCAGGAGGACTGCTTGAGGCCAGGGGCTCACGACCAGCCTGAGCAACATAGTGAGACCCCATCTCTAAAGAAAAAAAAATTAGCCAAGTGTGGTGACAGATGGCCTGTAATCCTAGCTACTTGGGAGGCTGAAGGGGGAGGATCACTCGAGCCCAGGAGTTTGAGGCTGCAGTGATTCCTGATCATGCTACTGCATTCCAGCCTGGGCAACAGAGCGAGACCCTGTCTCAAAAACAGAACAAAACCAAAAAAAAGCTTCTTCAGCCAACATAGAATCAGAAAAATAAGGTCCTCTCACTATACTTTTCAGATGTATCTTCCAGACTGCGGCTCCCATTGTCAGGGAAGTCATTTTGTTTCTGTAACACATGTGTCATCTCTTACTTCTAGATAGCGTTTTGGGGTAGGGAAAGGAGTTGGGCAGAAATAAAGATGTCTAGGCGCCTTTTGTTCTGTGCAGACCCATGCCTGAGAACTTTTCAGTGCCAATAAAAGGAGAGTCTTCCTGGTCACAAGACGAGTCTGCTAACTTAGTTAAGCCTACAAAGCTTCCTTCATTGCGGAAGTCGTGCAAAAGCCTTATCTGACTGTCTTTTATGTGAATTGCTGTGGTGTGTAGCCCTGATGGAAGAGAAACTACAGCCCAGACCCAATGTCCTAATGACCTGGGGATGGCGGGCTTCACAGAGAAAAAGACAAATGTCAATTAGCACAGAATTTTGAAGACAAGCCAGAAATGTCTCCAAGCAAAGGCCGGTGGCTGTGGATCAAAGGTTCCCTCCGATGCACACACATTTTCTTTTTGTTTTGCCATCTCTGAAATTAACTAATCTAAAAATATACATACATTTAAATAGGAGCGAAGGGCTGGGCGCAGTGGCTCACACCTGTAATCCCAGCACTTTGGAGGCCAAGGTGGGTGGATCACCTGAGGTCGGGAGTTCAAGACCAGCCTGGCCGACATAGGGAAACCTGTCTCTACCAAAAATACAAAAATTAGCGGGGCGTGGTGGTACACACTTGTGATCCCAGCTACTCAGGAGGCTGAGGCAGGAGAATCACTTGAACCCACAAGACGGAGGTTGCAGTGAGCCAAGATTGTGCCACTGCACTCCAGCCTGGGTGACAGAGCGAGACTCCAGCTCAAAAATAAATAAATAAACAAATAAATAAATAAATAAATAAATAAAATAGGAGCTAAGACACGGCCCTCCCCTGCCCCTCTATCAATTAGTAGGTTCTTCTGGAACACAGGACCCAAGAACTGGGACATTCTCAAAGCCAGCGTGACATTCTCCAAACATCACAACGTAAGTGAAAGATACTTAGATGGGGTTGGCCACAGCCTCAGTTTCTTGTCTCGAGACTGAATTCTTCCATTTCCGTGCCAGGGGCACGGCTGCCTGGGACCTGCGAACCTCCCAGAACGTACAGGGATCCTATGGGAATAGACATGCCTTAATGGATTCCTCTGGGAATTTCATGGCCTCCGTTTCCCAATATTCAGGAAGATGTGGAAGGAATGCAGTTAGGACTCCACCCTATTAAAGGACCTCTGTAGTCCTGGCCAGGACAACAGAAGTGGCAGCTCTCATATTCCTCCCTGATGCTTTGCCTCTTGTCTCTCCCCAAGGCCACTTGTAGAGATGCTTTCTTGCCTGGGGGCAGATGGGGGCACCCTGCTAGTTGTCATGGGAACCAAGGTTAATTAGTCAACCTGGATTTCAACTCTGATGTTGGTAGCATGTCTCAGCAAAGACCTCTGGAAACAGCTGTCCCTGGTTGCACAACTCCCTCAAATGAAAAGTGCCCATAGTCTCTGCACTGCTCTGCCCTGGACTTCCTTCCCTATGTGTCATCTCAGGATTTTTCTGTAGTGTGGTACAAATCCTCTAGGAGTAGGGAGTAGCCCACCCTTCCATCTAGGGCTAAATCTAATAAACTAAGTGAAATGAAAGCTTCTGCTATTATCTGAGGCAGAAAGTCTATTTGGGGCTAAACTCTCCCCAGACACCGTGTTGTCATTTCTGCCAAAGGAACTGGACTGAAACACAGAAAAGCAAAGTTATTCATAGGGAAACTAGCAAATCCTTAGGCCTCACTCTGGTGTTAGAGGAAGGACAGTCAGACAGACAGATGTTCACATGCTGTAATGGACTCAATCACAGAATGTACACAAGATGAGTAAATGAGAATGCTCTGTCCATTACAACATGCCAAGGAGGCATGAAGCATCACCATGATGACTTGAGGACATGACACACATCCCCTTCTTCACCGTGTCATTTACTCATTCATCCATCTATCCATCTGCTTATCCACCCATCCATTCATCTATCTATCCATTCATCTATCTATCCATCTATCCATCTATCCAACCATCAACCCAACGAGCATTTATCAGGCACCTGTTATGTTTAGACCCCGACTTAGTCCATTTTGTGCTGCTACAACAGAATACCTGAGACTGGGTAATTTATAATGAGCAGAAATTTATTGACTCACACTTCTGGGAGCTGGGAAGTCCAAGATCAAGGGGTTGGTATCTGGCAAGGGCCTTCTTGCTGTGTCATCTCATGGCAGAGGAGCAAAGAGATGGCTAGAGAGAGCAAGAGATCAAACTTGCAGCCTCAAAACCTTTCATAATCAGCATTAATTCATTAATGAAGGTGGAGACCCCATGACCTAAACACCCCGCATTAGGCCCACCTCCCAACACTGTTGCATTGGAAATTAAGTTTCCAACACATGCTTTTTGGGGGACACATTCACATTATAGCAGCCCTGATAGCAATTAGCATAATGCCAGGTCCATAGCCGGGGGTTAATTATGCTGCCGAACAAAGATACTGCCAAATATTAAAATATTCTGCTTGCCAGAGTCTCATAGATCCTCAAATGTATTCCCTTTTTTCGGTTGGTATTATTAAAGTTGTACAACCAAACTCCCTATTTAGTATTCTTCTGATACAATATCAGAGAAACTATATGAAATGTGACTGATAGGAGCAAACCAGACATAACTAAATCTTTCTTTGGAATAATTTCACTTGTTCTACACACTGATCCCCAGTTCATCCCTTGAATTTCGAATGGTCTTTTGGGAACAGCTTTTGAGTTCTGACCGAGGCTGGAGTTAAATAGATCTTGACTCTTTGGACACATGGAGGCCATGAGGTAGGACCCCCAGGTCCCAAGGAACCTCCTCCTGAGTTCCCCGTGATAAGGGCAAGGCCTTCATTACTTGTCTCTGCTTATTATCTTCACTGAAATCACAAGTTTTCAGAGTGGATTTGGATCAGATTTTTTCCTGGGCACTGTGTATGCGTCTCATTGTCTAAAGCCAGAACATGACACAGGGAAAACAGGGAACTGTCTGAACGTCTGAGCAGGGCTTGCCGTTCAAGCAGCAACACACTCTGAGTGCTGGTGCCCTGGGTCCTACATCAGCTGTGTTTGTTGATGCCTCCAGACCCTCTTCTGAGAACAATCCTCTGCAAACCAGCACTATTGTGTGAGTTAATTACATTATGTAAAACCACCTGACCCTGTGTCCTGTAGTCCTGCCCACAGAGCAAAAAAAAAGAGGGGAGGAAGGGCTGGTCACACGGAACTGTATTGTGTCCTCCGTGTGCTTTGTAGTGAAACAGGACAGCTGTATATATCAGAGACAACGACCTGAGAAAAATTAATTCCCCCAAAGTAGATCTTCCCCCTCTGAGGACGGCAGAAGCATCAATTCCCTTGATTTCTATGAAGGCAGCCTACCAGGATGTGTTAGTCCATTTGCACTGCTATAAAGGGATATGCAAGGCTGAGTCATTTACAAAGAAAAGAGGTTTATTTTGGCTCACAGTTCTGCAGGCTGTACAACAAGCATGGTGCCAGCATCTGCTTCTGATGAGCCCTCAGGAAGCTTTTAATCATGGCAGAAGGTAAACAGGGAGCAGGCATCACATGGTGAGAGGGAGCAAGAGAGAGGGGAGGACATGCCAGGCTAAACAACCAGCTCTCATATGAATTTAACAGAGCGAGAACTCACTCATTACCATGGAGATGGCACCAAGGCATCGATGGAGGATCCACCCCCATGACTCAAACACCTCCCACCAGGCCCCACCTCCAACATTGGAGGCCACATTTCAACATGAGATTTGGAGGGGACAAACATCCAAACTATATCACCAGACCATTCCCGTGCTGGGGGTTGAGAAGTGGCATGTTTCAGCAAATGATGTGCCAGTTGCCATGGCCATGCTAAGCATCTACACATGTCCTAACAATGGCTGCTGGAAACAGAGGCTCAGCTGGATGACATGCCACAGAGCTGGTGAGAGCCACAGCTGGACTCCAGCCCAGGCTGTCTGTAGTAGGGGAGCTATAACTGCTTCTCACAGGAACAGAGACTGGAAGGGAATGTGCGAAATAAAAATGGTAGTGATGCCAAGCCCTGCATCCCTGTCTGCATCATGTGTCTGTGCCCCAGCTCTGAATCTGGCTGTCCTCTGGACACAATATGGCTGTCCCATGAACACTTCAACACTGGACCTCCATTGACCCATCCAAGCCCATCTCTCACACCTGTGTCCTCTAGCTGAATGTTCTAGCCCAGTTACTATTACCTTGAAGATACCTTTGATTTTTGCCACCATGACATTCAATGGGCAATCAGACCTCTCCTGGCCCCACCTTCCCAGCCTTGATTCCTTCCTGGCTATTCCTCACCTGTCTCCTGTTCCACCCTCCTTTGTGACCTGCTACATCTCACTCTCTACAGCCTTCAGATGCATCTGGTCCCAGAAACCCATCTGTCTGCCGGCGTGGCTTGGTGCTCCATTTTCCACTCTATTAAGAAGTCTCTGTGGGCCGGGCATGGTGGCTCAGGACTGTAACCCTGAGCCATTAGGAGGCCGAGGCAGGCGGATCACTGGAGGTCAGGAGTTTGAGACCAGCCTGGCCAACATGGTAAAACCCCTTCTCTATTAAAAAAAAAACAAAAATTAGCCGGACATGGTGGCACATGCCTGTAATTCCAGCTACTTGGGAGGCTGAGGTGGAAGAATTGCATGAACCCAGGAGGTGGAGGTTGCAGTGGGCTGACACATCACACCACTACACTCCAGCCTGGGTGACAGAGCAAGACTCCATCTCAAAAAAAAAAGTCTCTGTGGCTCAGCCTCAGTTTACCTCTATTGCCTCATTTTCTACCACCACCCCTCCCCCACACATACAACCCTTGTCCCTGTACCCTCCCATGTCCCCTGAACCTCTGTTTCCCAAACATGGCAAGCTCTTTCATGACCCAGAGCTCAGACAGTCAGGGCTTAGAAAGCCCATGCTCCTCCCCTACAGCAGGTAACCAGGTGCACTCTGAGCCACCCTTCCCCACTCGACCCTGCACACTCCTGGACAGGGACCACCCATCTCTGCCCCCACAGCACCCTGCACAGAGCCTGGCCCCAGGTGCGGCTGGCAGAATGAATGCTGGTTGACGGAACAATACCATTAAGAGGACCCTGCAGGAGCTCCCCGAGCCAGGACCTGGGTGAACTTGAACCAGTTCCAGGCAGTAACTGAGAAAATGCACAGAACAGCCTGGTGCTCAGAATTAACTAACAGCCTTCTCTTTGTCCACAGCTGATGAGAGTAGAATTGATGTGCCCTCCAGGTCAGAGAGGCCGGGTGCCAAGTTGAGCACCTCGTCAAACACTGGCTGAAGGTTTAGCCTTTGAGTGCCTGTGGCTCCCCACCTGGGTGGGTTTTCCTACAGCACTGACTGCCCAGGGCCTGATGCTGCCAGCTCCAAGAGCACCCAGGTAGAGCCACCCACCTTCCCATCCTGCCTCCTACCAAAAACCCCCTGTGCCTGAATTAATTACGCAATTATAGGCTCTGATATGAATTCCATTTTCTGGGCGTGCACAGGTCTGCTACTGTTGTGAAAAACATGCTTTTGAAACCAGTGAGGACACCAAGCCCTTTGAGAGCCTCTTCATCTGGTTCTTTTTCTCCCCAAGAGGCCAGAAATGCATCCACACATCCAAATAGAGGCTCTGCTGCTTCAATGAATATACAAAACTGTTCAACCTTGTGCTCATAGAAAATAAGCCATCAGCATCCCTGGGGGGCCCACTAGCACCCCCAGCTCAAGCACACAACAGCACCCAAACTCCCATGAAGCACCTGGCTTCATTCAGCAAGCTGCCTGCCTGCTTGTGCAGTGAGCTCTGGGGTGACAGAGTGATCCCATGCTCTGGGCCAGAGTGATTGTTCCAGGGGATCCAGGGTTCAGCCTTTCAGCCCAGAGTATTCCTGACATAACCTCAGGAATGCACATGTGTTCAATGACACATAAGGAAAATGTGTAGGGGCTTCCTGGGTAAGTTTTATTGCTGTCTGGAAGAGCCTCAAGAAGAGGTATGGCAGCAGTTGTGAGGGCTGGAGTTCTAGAGGCCTTTTTGCCACCATGAGGGAAGTTGCATAATGACTAAGCTGTAAGTCTTCCAACCTGGAAAGCAGAAATTGAAGAAAAACCAGATCGCTTGGCCAGGGCACAGTGGCTCGTGTCTGTAATCCCAGCACTTTGGGAGGCTGAGGCAGGAGGATTGCTGGAGGCCTGTAGTTCGAGACCAGTCTGGGCCACATAGTAAGAACTCATCTCAACAAAAACCTTTAAAAGTTAGCCAGGTATGGTGGTGCATGCCTGTAGTCTCAGCTACTCAGTAGGCTGAGGCAGGAGGATCACTTGAGCCTAGTAGATAGAGGGTACAGTGAGCTATGATCATGCCACTGCACTCTCCTGGGTGACAGAGCAAGACCTTGTCTTGAAAGAAAGAAAGAGAAAGACAGAGGGAGAAAGAGAGAGAGAAAGAGAGAGAGGAAGGAAAGAAGGAAGGAAGGAAGGAGGGAAAGAAGGAAAGAAGGAAGGAGGGAGGGAGGGAGGGAAGGAAAGAAAGGAAGGAAGGAAGGAAGGAAGGAAGGAAGGAAGGAAGGAAGGAAGGAAGGAAAAGAAAGAGAGAAAGAGAACAGGGTGCTCGATTACATTGTTGGGCTGCTGAACCAAACCAACTCTGAAATCCATCTTACCTTTGAACCTTGCTGGTACATGACTCAGTCAATCTCCCTTTGGTGGTAGAGCCAGTAGGAGGCAGGTTTTCTTTTTCTGATAGTCCTAATAGAGTCAATCCAGCCTAGAAAATGGCTTCTGCAGAGGTCAGAGTTCTGCACCACAAGACAAAAATCAAAGCTGCCCTTAACCTCAGTCTCCCTGTCAATAAAGGGGCCTTGCAATGGAATAGGGGGGTAAATCTAGTCGTTGTAAAATTCCTGACTAGACACTATGAGATCAAGGACTCTCCTTCTCTCCATATCTCATACTGAGGGCAGAGGCTGGCCCTCAGCAGATGATTCAGAGGACAAAATTCTAGGGCCACGCGGCACCTTTGGAAAATTAGAAAAAAGCACCCGGGTTGGGCATGGCAGCTGATGCCTATAATCCTAGCACTTTAGGAGGCGGAGGCGGGGAGATCGCTTGTGCGCAGAAGTTTGAGGCTGCCGTGAGTTATAATCACTTCACTGCACTCCAGCTGGGACAAGAGAGTGAGACCCTGTTTCAAGAAAGAAAAGAAAGAGAGAGAGAAAGAGAGAGAGAGAGAAGGAAGGGGAGGGGAGGGGAATGGAGGGAGGAGGGGAAAGGAAAGAAGGAAGAAAGGAGGAGGGGAAAGGAAGGAAGGAAGAAAGGAGTAGGAGGAAGGAAGGAAGAAAGGAGTAGGGGAAAGGAAGGAAGAAAGGAGGAGAGAAAGAGGAGAGAGAAAGGAGAAAGAAAGAAAGAAAGAAAGAAAGAAAGAAAGAAAGAAAGAAAGAAAGAAAGAAAGGAGTAGGGGAAAGGAAGGAAGGAAGAAAGGAGGAGAGAAAGAGGGAGAGAGAGAAAGAAAGAAAGAGAAAGAAAGAAAGAAAGGAAGGAAAGGAAGGAAGGAGAAAGGAAAAAGAAAGAAAGGAAGAAAGAAAGGAAGGAAGGAAAGAAAAGAAAAGACAGAAAGAGAAAGAAAGAAAGCACTTCTCTGGGTCTCTGGGTAGATGTTGGTCAGCAGCCATGTGGTCTGTCCAGCAGGCAGTTCTCAGCTGCCCTGTCAACCTTCCTGGTATATGACTCAGTCCATTCCCCTTTGGTGGTGGAGCCAGTGTGAGGCAGGTTTTATTTTTCTGACCATCCTAATAGATTCAACGTGAGATTCATCAATAGAGTCATACTGAGATCCGAGTGAGTGATTTTCCATAGTGCTTTCTACTCTCGACCATGCATTTCTTCTTAATACTCCTCCAAACACATTTTTATTCCTGCCACACTTCTCTCCTGGTTCTCCTCCTTCCTCTCCACACCTCCCAGCCCACCCAAAACACTATAGGTATGTGGCACTGGCTCTGGGCCCTTGACCCCTGCCAGGCCTTCCCTCTCTGCCTCTCTCTATTTCCCTCCAAGCATCTGCTTCTTCCCATTCCAATGCTGTTGGATTTTTTCCTTGGAAAAGAAGGGGTCTCAGCCAGGGGTAGCTCTGAACTCAGGTACTCGCTGCTTAGCAGCCCAAGAGAAAGAAACACTCCTTCTTTGGGCTCTAAACTTTAAAATCCCAGGGAAGCACTCTGAATGGCCTTGCTTGAGTCATGTCCCCACCCCTTAGGCCAACCCCTGAGCAAAGCTGTGATGATTGGCAGCACCATTAGAATGGCCCTGTGGGAGGGATTAAGTTACCCCAGGAAGTGTGTGATGCCTGCCAACACACACAGAGGAGTCCACTGCAACCCCAGAGTGGATGCTCTGCTTGGAACCCACCCCAGGTGCTCCTCCCACATGGCAGAACACTGAGCCTCGAGGCCAGGCACCTTTTCTCTCTCCTCTTCCCCCACACAGGGCATGGCACCTTGGAGCAATGCATGCCATCCCCTTTTCTTCCTGGCACCTCCTCTCTCGGGACCCATTTCCCAACCTGCCTTGTTCCTGTTCCTTACTCTCTGCCCAGCCCTTCTGAATTTTTTCAGCCCAGCCCCCTGAGGTTTGCAAGGGCTGGACAACCCCTCCCTGCCTACCAGAAACTGCCCTCTTACCTCCCAAGATACAAGCTGCGTGCAGAGAGGCGGGAACAGCAACTGAAGAGAAAATGACAGCCAATCAAGACACAGAGAGGCCTGAAGGCCTAGCAAGGTCTCAGTAAATGACAGTTTTTTCCTCTTTCTACGACCAGGCCTATGACAGCCAAGCCACTCTGAACTGTGGCAGTTTCTCTCCAGAATGTCTCCCCAGATGTCCACTGGGACTACTTCTCATCTTTAATAAAAATCTCTACTCCAATGTATATTTTCACCAGGCTCGGTGGCTCATGCCTGTAAATCCCAGCACTTTGGGAGGCCAAGACTGGAGGATTGCTGGAGGCTGGGGATTTGAGATCAGCCTGGGCAACATAGTGAGATCTCATCTCTACAAAAAATGAAATAATTAGCCAGCAGCCATGGCAGTGCATGCCTGAAGGAAAGAAGGAAGGAAGGAAAAGAAAGAGAGAGAGACAGAGAAAGGGAGAAAGAGAGTTGGAAGGAAAGAAGGAAGGGAAAGAGAGAGATAGAGAAAGGGAGAGAGAGAGAGAGAAGGAAGGAAGGAAGGAAAGAAGGGAGGGAGGGAAAGAAAGAGAGAAAGCCAGAAAGAAGGAAGGAAGAAAGGAAGGAAAGAAAGAAAGAAAGAAAGAGAAAAGAAAGAGAAAGAGAGAGAAAGAAAGAGGAGAAAAGAAAAGGAAAAAAAGAAAAGAAAAGAAAAGAGAAAGCAAACAGGCTGCTTGGGAGGCTGAGGCAGGAGGATCACTTGAGCCCAGAGGTTCAAGGCTCCAGTGAGCCATGATTGTGCCACTGTACCCCAGCTGGGGCAACAGAGTGAGACCCCAACTCAAAGCAATGGTATGTTTTCTAGGGAGGTCAGGGCACTGCATCTGTTGTCAGTCTGCAATAACTTAGCATGAGCTGGATCCCGGATTAGATGGTTGGAGAGCACAGCCAGAGAGATGCATGACTCAGGATGCTGCTGAGCATAAGGAAAAGGCCCCGTGGTAACAGCAGGGACTGGGAGCAGCCAGAAGGCACCATGAAGACCCCAGGAGCCGAGCAGGAGGAGGATGCTGGAGAGAAGCCGTTGTGTGCCTCTGTCTGATGTAGTCACGATGTTCTAAAGAAAAGATGGCTTTGGGCCGGGCTCCAATGCTTGCACTTGAAATCCCAGCACTTTAAGAGGCTGAGGTGGGAGGATCGCTTGAGCCCAGGAGTTCAAGATCAGCCTAGACAACATAGCAAGGCCCCCATCTCTACAAAAAAGAGACAAAAATTAGCTGGTCGTGGTGGCATGTGCCTGTGGTCCCAGCTACTCGGGAAGCTGAGACGTGAGAATTACCTGAGTTCAGGAGTTGGAGGCTGCAATGACCTGTGATCTCGCCACTGCACATCAGCCTGGGCAACAAAACAAGACCTTGAAAAAAAGCAAGAGAGAGAGAGAAGAGAGAGAGAAAGAGAAAGAAAGAGAGAAAGAGAGAGAGAGAAAGAAAGAGAGAGAAAGAGAGAGAGAGAAGGAAGGAAGGAAGGAAGGAAGGAAGGAAGGAAGGAAGGAAGGAAGGAAGGAAAAAGAAAGAATGAAAGAAAGAAAGAAAGAAAGTGACTTTGCTTCTTTACAAAAAATATGGGAGAGGGGCTGGGCACAGTGGCTCACGCCTATAATCCCAACACTTTGGGAGGCCAAGGACGGTGGATCGCTTGAGGTCAGGAGTTCGAGCTCAGCCTGGCCAACATGGTGAAACCCTGTCTCTACTAACAATACAAAAATTAGCCAGGCGTGGTGGCGCATGCCTGTAATCCCAGCTACTCGGGAGGCTGATGCAGGAGAATCGCTTGAACCCGGGAGGTGGAGGCTGCAGTGAGCTGAGATTGTTCCACTGCACTCCAGCCTGGGCAACAGAGCGAGACTCCGCCTCAGAAAAAAAGGGAGGGAGGAGGAGGGGAACACAAGGATGTTCCCTGTGTCCGTGAGTCTGGGTTAGAGGCTGGCTTTGCACTTTTCCAGGAAGTTTGCAGAATGTAGGAATGAAAGTATCGGTATGTCATCTCTAATTTATCCATGTAAAACCACCAGGTTTCCAATGATGGGGCCCGGGGCAGTGGAAAGGGGACCCCCTCCTGCTAAGAGGCACTGCTGCCCTTGGAGAGCCCTGATCTGTCATCGCTGCTGTGAGATCCGGAGCAACTAAGAGTCAAGGTCTCTGTGGGCCTCAGATGGCAAGAACACGTTCAAGGTCATTTTCTGCTGAGTCGTGGGCAAGAGAACACAGGTAAGAGGACACGTGGCAGTGACTAACAGCCATTGCTTCCAGGAGTGCCCGGTCACATCTGTCTGTTTGCCCTTCTCTAAATCTCCCTGACCATGTTGCTCCTTTCCATGTACTGTGCTAATATCAGCGACCAGTGATTATCATTACCACTCTTGTTAATTTAATCGAAAGTCATATTTTGTGCAAAAATAGGCACAGATGGCTGGAAGCAAGGGTTAATGCTTTCAGCCAGCAAGGTCCAGGGAAATCTGGCCACATGTGCTCAGCTGCATATGACCAGTTGCCCGGACGCAGACACTTAGGAGAGGAGAGGCTGTTCTCATCCTCCCAGGTTTATAGATCAGCAAACAGCCTCCAAAAAGTAAGGGCCTTGCCCAAGCAGGGATTCAACCCCCACTTTCTGGAGGCAGATCGCTACAGCAAGGGTTTCTTTCATTTTCTTTTTCTATTTTAGAGACAGGATCTCGATATGTTGCCCAGGCTGTAGTGCAGTGGTGCAATCTTGGCTGCAACCTCAAACTCCTGGGCTTAAGTGATCCTCCTGCCTCAGCCTCCACAGTGACGGAGACTATAGGCATGTGCCACTATGCTTGGCTCAATTTTTTTTTAATAGCAGTGGGGGTCTCACTTATGTTGCCCAGGCTGGTCTCAAACTCCTGGCCTCAAGTGATCCTCCTGCCTCAGCCTCCCAAAGCACTGAGATTATAGGCAGGAGCCACCACACCTGGCATATCAGGAGTTTTCAATATCATAAAGTTTGTTTGTTTTCCTGCTTGCCCCACCCCAAGAAAAAGAAAATTCCAGGAGATCAGGAGATAGTGGCAAGATGTTGTTTTTCTTTTTTCTTTAGATGGAGTCTCGCTCTGTCACCCAGGCTGGAGTGCAGTGGCACAATCTCAGCTCACTGCAACCTCTGCCTCCTGGGTTCAAGCGATTCTCCTGCCTCAGCCTCCTGAGTAGCTGGGATTACAGGCACGCACCACCATGCCTGGCTAATTTTTGTATTTTTAGTAGACACGGGGTTTCACCATGTTGACCAGGCTGGTCTCGAACTCCTGACTTTGTGATCCACCCGCCTCGGCCTCCCAAGGTGCTAGGATTACAGGCGTGGGCCATCACGCCCGGCCCGAGGTGTGTTTTAGAACACTTCGTCAAACTGACTTTGGTTATTTCCCTCTGGTGAGTCGCCTGCCCTGCCTGCTCTGGGTGGCTGTGCTAGCCTTTGCTCAGTGGTCATCCTTCTGAGCCTCCATCTGCTAAGCCTCTCGGCACCTACTCCAAGCAGCAATGAATAGGTTTCTCGCCACTTGCAGTTGCAGCCCGTATCAAGTCTCACCAGTGACCACACTTCCAGGAAGCCAGAGAGAGCTCTGTTCCCTGCCGCCTGGAATTTCATTTGGCTCTGGTGCTGAGTTCATGTGACAGGGGAAGAGTGGCGTGTCTGGGCACTTAAGCCATTTGTGGTAAAAGGATCCGGATGTGCAAATGGCTGAGTTCCGTGTTATTGGATTTTTCTTTTTTTCACTTGATGAAAAACAGAATTTCTTTTCCGACTGTCTGCAGCTCCATTCAAGTAATAACAAAAATAACTTATTTTAGTACAATATATACATGGTAAGTCTTTTTATTTTTTCCTGAAACAGTCTGTCTCTGTTGCTCAGGCTGGAGTGCAGTGGCATGACCATAGCTCACTGCAGCCTCCAACTCCTGGGCTCAAGCGATCCTCCCACCTCGGTCTCCTGAGCAGCTGGGACTACAGGCATACACCACCACACCTGGCTAATTTTATTTTTGGTGGAGATGGGATCTCACTATGTTGCCCAGGCTGGAGTGATCCTCCCACCTCAGCCTCCCAAACTGTTGAGATTACGGGCATGAGCCACCACGCCTGGCCCCATGATAAATCTTTAAAAGAGAAAGCCTTGCTTCCTACGAGACCCAGCATGATGGGCAGGGGATGGCCGATGTTTTTCGGACAGTTACCGAGCCCCTTTCTGAGCACGGTACTATGGCGGCTGAGCTGGACAGGAAATGCATGAAGAAGCAAGATTGTAAGGCAGGGGAGAAGGTATGAGCACTCCAGGCTGAGGACATCTCAGAGATTCATGCCAGGGCGGTATGAGGGGCCCTGGCTGGTGAGGGAAGAGTGAGTCATCCCATATAACCAAGGGAAGGCTAGGAAGAGGAGCTGGGGGTAAAAGTCCGTCACTCACAGTTACCTGAGCAATGTTCCAGGCGCTGGGCTAAGTAGGCAGGTGGAATGAGTGAGGCTAGTGGCAGGGAGGCTGGTTAGATCTCCTTGTACACTGAACATTTATGAGGCTCCTACTGTTTGCTGGCACCATGCCAGGTCCAGAGGAGCAACAGAGAGACAAATTGGATGGCTGCCCGCCAAGGGCTCTCCTTCTCAGGTGGCAGCGACACAAATAGATGTCGTGATGCCTCACATAGAAAATAAACAAAGATGCCTGTAATTCCAGCACTTTGGGAGGCCGAGGCAGGAGGATTGCTTGAGGCCAGGAGTTCAAGACCAGCCTAGGCAACATAGCAACCTTATCTTTACTAAAAAAAAAAAAAAAGTATTTTATTTATTTTGTTTTATTTATTTATTTATTTATTTATTTTGAGATGGAGTCTCACTCTGTTACCCAGTCTGGAGTGCAGTGGCGTGATCTCGGCTCTCTGCAACTTCTGCCTCCTGGGTTCAAGTGATTCTCATGCCTCAGCGTCCTGAGTAGCTGGGACTACAGGCGCACGCCACCACGTCCAGCTAATTTTTTGTATTTTTAGTAGAGACAGGATTTCACCATGTTGGCCAGGCTGATCTCAAACTCCTGACTTCAGGTGATCCACCTGCCTTGGCCTCCCAAAGTGCTGGGATTACAGGCATGAGCCACCGTACCCGGACCTACTAAAAATTTTAAAAATTAGCTGGGCATGGTGGTGCTTGCTGGTAGTCCCAGCTACTTAGAAGGATAAGGCAGGAGGATGGCTTGAGTTCAGGAGATCTAGACTGTTGTGAGCTATGATCGCACCACTGCACTGCAGCCTGGGTAACAGAGCAAGACTCCAACTAAAAGAAAGAAAAAAAAGAAACAAAGGGGAGAGGAGGTGGGGAGGCAGGAGCCAGCCATGGGTGTGAGCAGAGCAGGTAGAGGGAGATGTGGTCTTTATTTCAGCTAACAAAGAAAACAGTATGATGAGGATGTTCGAGTGGATTTTTTTGTTTGTTTTTTTGAGATGGAGTTTCACTTTTGTCACTCAGGCTGGAGGGCAGTGGCATGATCTCAGCTCACTGCAACCTCCACCTCCCAGGTTCAAGCGATTCTCCTGCCTTTGCCTTCCGAGTAGCTGGGATTACAGGCGCCTGCTACCACACCCAGCTAATTTTTTTTTTTTTTTTGTATTTTTAGTAGAGACAGGGTTTCACCATGTTGGCTAGGCTGGTCTCGAACTCCTGCCCTCTGGTGATCCACCCCACATTGGCCTCCCAAAGTGCTGGGATTACAGGTGTCAGCCACTGCACCCAGCCTCAAGTGGATTTAGATCCATAGCTTCAACCAAGCAATTCCCTTTCAGAGTGTGAGAAAACCTTTAGTGTGCAGGGCACTCCAGAAGTGTGCATGGAGCACTTCAAGTCCATTCACACGACTTCACCCTCCCCTCTCCTGCCTCCCACCACTCTGGGCCATGTCAGTGCAAGACTCTGAGAATTTCACTTTCTCTTCAAATGAGCTTCATATTACTGCCAGAGCCAGCTTTGAGCCTTTTCTTCGTCCCTTTTTGTGTTGTGGTGGTGGTTTGGGGGTTCTATTTTTTTTTTTGAAGATCACATTCCTAATAGGAAACCTAGCACATTTGGGCACCCCACGTGGGCAGAGGTGTTTTAAATGCCGTGGAGACAGAGCACGGCTGAACTATGTCTGGATGTCATATTTTTTTTAGCCACATAAAAAGAGCAGGTCTTTGTTGGTGCTGCGGGTGATTAAGTCTCAAATCTCTGTGAGATCTGAGATCTCAGCAGCTGTCAAGGCAAATCACCCAGTTAAATAGCAGCACTACAAACATATCACTGCCAGGAACTCCACCCCACAGTGAAGCTGTGCAAAGACTTTGGTTGCAAGGGTAAAACCTTAACTGTCCTACAGCCTGTGCTTAAAAGAGTATGTCACATGGTCACTCTGAGACCCAATGGAGAGCCCAAGAGACTCAGGGCTTCTCTGTCATTTTGATGCAGGGCAGGCAAGTCCCAGAATTGGGGCTTAACCTGGAAAGGTTCTTGGCTTCACTCAGGAAAAAATTCAAGAGCAAGCCAGTGGTAGAAGCAAACAGCTTACGGAAGCAGTAATGTTACACTCCATGACTGCTCCTGCAGCCCAGGGCTACCCTGTGGGCAGTGTGCTGAGAGTAGCAGCTCAGAGGAAGTCCTGCAGTAAGATTTATACCCACTTTTGATTACCTGCAAATTAAGGGGTGAGTTATTCAGAATTTTCTAGAAAAAGGGTGGTACTTACTGGTTGTCGCCGTGGGAAGGGGTGGTAAGTGCTGGGTGTTGCCATAGCAATGGTAAACCGACATGGCCCTCTGGGCATGTCTTATGGAGAGGTGCATTCCCCTCTTCCCTGTTTTAGCTAGTCTTCAGTCTGGTCCAGAGTTGAGTCCTGCCTCCTACTTCAATTTGGGAAAGATGATTTTGACACATGTGCCTGGAACTGCCATCTTGGTGTTCATTTACACCTTTGGTTTCTGGTTAGTTTTGTGGCTTTGTAGCACCTAGATGAAGATATAAGAAGTGTGTGATTGGCTGGCCATGGTGGCTCATGCCTGTAATCCCAGCACTTTGGGAGCCTGAAGCAGGTAGATCACGAGGTCAAGAGATCGAGACCATCCTGGCCAACATGGTGAAACCCTGTCTCTACTAAAAATACAAAAATTAGCTGGGCATGGTGGTGCACACCTGTAGTCCCAGCTACTCAGGAGGCTGAGGCAGGAGAATCACTTGAACACAAGAGGTGGAGGTTGCAGTGAGCTGAGATTGCACCACTGCACTCCAGCCTGGTGACAGAGCGAGATTCCGTTTCAAAAAAAAAAAAAAAAGTGTGAGATTGTGGTCTTTTCTGGCTGTCAAGAAGAGTTCCCATGAAAGGCCATTTGTCCCCAGGCAAACCCTCTGGCCACACCAGCCTCCCTTTGGAAAGAGAGAAGGATCCAAGAGCTGATTTCTTTTAGGAATGTGCATGGAAATATTTTCCCTGTTGGATGGAAAGAAGAAACCAACAAGGTGTGCAACAATTCAATTCTAACACTAACTACCAAGACTTAGCATAGACCTCACAAGTTAAGGGCTCCCCAAGGCTCCCACTACTTCAGACACATGTTGGTGGTCCCCAGTTCACCCACACTTCTAACCGACTGACTACAAATCATGAGCTCCCACAACTTCCTCAGGTTCAATCACTCACAAGAATGACTCAAAGAATTCAGGAAAATGCTGTACTTACAATTACAGCTTTATTATAAAGAAGACAGACCAAGACCAGCCAAAAGAAGAGACTCATAGTAGCACAGGATGAGGGAGGGTCCCAAATGCAGAGCTTCCTTGCCCTGACCCCATGAACTTGGGAATGTCACCTTCTTAGCACATCAATATCTTCACCAACCAGGAAGCCCACCTGAGCCTTGGTGTCCAGAGTTTTTACTGAGGTTTCATTACATAGGCATGATTGATTGAATCACCAGTCATGTGACTGAACTCAGTCTCCAATCCCTCTCCCCTCCCTGGAAGTCAACTGGTATCACCTAGCTCAGAGCCCCAACCCTCTAATCACTTGGTTGGTCTTTCTGGCTTGACCAGCCCTTATCCTGAGCCATCTTATTAGCTGAAACTCAAATGGAATCCAAGGGGATCATGAAAAACAATGACACTCCTATTTCTTGGGAAATCCCAGACTTTACTATACAACAATGTCCATAATGGCCCAGGGCCGAAATACAACACTCGGCTCATAAAGCTTCCTGTTATTTGGGCAGAGATGATGAGTTCCAGCTTTGCAGCCCTTTGAAGCAATGGAGCAGAGCACAATACAGGCAGGCATTCCATTATTCATTCATGCCCACAGTCATATAATTAGTTTCGGAGTCCTACTTTGTACAGATGCTGTGGGATTTGTGATACTTCTAGGCCAATTACTTTATGAGAGTAATAAAACACTACTGAACCCTGGGCCCCTCCCAAGTCCAGGCTGGCTAATGCTTTGGGGAGTGTTGTTTAATCACAGGCTGCAGGGAGAATCTTCCCAGGATAGAGGACTTACCAGGGTGAGAAGCCCTCCTAAAGACTGTTGTTTGAGTGACTCCGGGGTCATTTTCCCACTTGGGTCTGGCTTCAAGTTGGGAAGCTGGCCCAATGGGGGCAAGTTAGAAAATGTTGGAGAATAACCAAATACAGCAGCATGTATGGAAACCCCTCCTATGGCCCCTTTGAGGGATGAAAAAAATATGGCATTCCCTGGGCACAGTGGCTCATGCCTGTAAGACTAGCACTTTGGGAGGCTAAGGTGGGAGGACTGCTGGAGCCCAGGAGCTTGAGACCAGCCTGGACAATATAGTGACACCCCATCACTACAAAAACAAATTTTTAAGTGAGCCGGGCATGATGGTGGGCACTTGTAGTCCCAGCTGCTTGGGAGGCTGAGGCAGAAGAATCATTTGAGCCCAGGAGTTCAAGGCTGCCGTGATCCATGATGGTGCCACTGCACTCCAGCCCGGGCAACAGAGCAAGATCCTGTCTCTATACATATACGTATACATATACATATACATGCCATACATATGACATGTATACGCCATATATATATATGACATTCACTTCATGAATACTTCGCATTATGCTAGGAAAACCACCATGAACAAGACCCAAAACCCCTGCCCAGTAGTCAAGTCTGTGAGGCCACCCTGAGACATGGGTAATGAGGTGTCAGCATGGCTGAGCTCTTTCACGGAAATGGGAAAAGGCTTTTGCAGCAATAATACTCAGGAGACGGGACCTTGTCTTGCCCTGTCCCAAAACAACCTCTTCCCAGAAGCTTCCCCAGACCCCTCCCGCCAAAGGAAAGCCTTCCTCCTCCTCCTCCAGACCATGCAAGGTGCCCACTCAGGTAATCCTCCTGTGATGTCTACAACATCAGTTTCTCACCTTGTATTGAGGACCGTTGAGTAATCACCTCTTCTTATGAGGGTCTTATCCTCCAGCTGGACAGGAAATGCCTAAGGCTGTGAGGAGCTTCTGAGGATTGTTGCATGATCATTCTCCCAAAATCCGAGTACAATGGTCCGGTGATTGTCCCAATCTTACAAGGAGGAATTAGATGAACAAGACAATGTACATAAAGCATTCAGCGCAGGGCCCAGCACATTGTAGGCACGAAATTATATATAAATATATATACATATCTACATAACATATATAAATTATATTTATAAAATGTAGTGCATTGTATGCACTAAATTGTATGCACTATGTATAGAAATGTATATAAAAATACATATATAAACATATACATAAATACATAAAAATACATACAATGCATTAAATTATATATAATTTCTATATGTATTTATACATATAGAATTCTATACATATTATTTCCTAAATATATATTCATTTTCTTTATACAAATATATGTAATATATACATATATATGTATTTCCATATACAAACATATGTAATATGTAATATATATGTATATACATAATATATCTATTTATGTACATATATTTTTGTATATAAACATATATTTATGTATATATGTATATATTACATATTGTAATATATATTACAAATATATATTTATGTGTATGTAATATATATTACAAATATATATTTATGTGTATGTAATATATATTACAAATATATATTTATGTGTATGTAATATATATTTGTGTAATATGTGTAAATATATATTACATATAATATATATAAAAATACAATGCACTAAATTTTATGTATAATTTCTATATGTATTATACATATATAATTATATACATATTATTTCCTAAATATGTATATATTCATTTTCCTAAATATATGTACATATGTACATACGTACATATGTATATTTAGGAAACTGGAGCCCAGAGAGGTCAAGTAACTTCCCCAAGGTCAAACAGCTATGAAGAGGCAGCACTAAGGTTTGAATAAATCTCACGCTCCTATTGAAGATTGATTGGCACTTGCTGGGTGTAAGGTAAGGGTCCATCAGGTATCTGCCCTCAAAAATCTTAAACCTAGTGCTGGGGGGCAGGCACACACAGGTGTGGTGTGAAGCAAACTGCAGTAGGGGGTGTCCAGACCTGGTGAGGACAGGGAGGGGAGCTACCGGGGACTGTGTAGATAGCATGTGAGGCAGGCCTTGAAGAGTGGGTGGGATTTTGACAGACAGGGTGGAAAAGAGCATTGGAGCATGGGGAACAGCATGTGCAAAGGCACTGGGACAGGAGGACACGGCGTATGAGCCAGGGATGGAGACGTGTCCATTGCAGGAGATGCAGGGGCCGGATGGCAGGGGCGGGGAAGGGGGCTGCAGGAAGGAAGCCTCAGGGCAGGCACATCTGGATCACAGAAGACGGGGCCACCAGGTTGAGGCACCTGCCCTTCATCTTGGAGCCTCCTGAGGAGTAAATCGCCCTCCCCAGACTCGGCAGATGTTTGGTCAGAAGGCCAGTGCTCAGCTATTTCATCATGAAAATCCTGACCCAAGGCACGATGCCCAGCCCAAAGCTGTATCCAATCAGCGTGGGTACCTGGCCTTGCTCGAGGGGAGCCACGGCAGACCAGCCCTTATGCTCACAGGAGCCTTTCTGGTGGGTCTCCCCTGGGAGACAAGTTCAGTTGTGGGGAGGAGACTGGCGCCTCATGCCAGAGGGTTGAGGGTTGGAACCAATGACACAAGGACCCTGCCAAGCCACTCTACCATTGGGGGTGGAGGCTTTGCCATCACCCAGCAGGGGTCTTTCCCCCACCTCCCTCCCCCATGGCTTTGCCTCAGTTCTTGTGTGTGTGGGTTCCCAGAATAAAACCATAAGCACAGAAAGACTGTAGTTATTGGGGGAAAAAGGTAGGTAGGAAGATAGTTAGCTGTTTCCTGTCTTCTCAAGATAGGTAGGTAGGTACCTGCTTATCTAAGTAGGTTAAGTGGGTAGGGAGGTAGACAGGCAGGCAGGTAGGTGGGTAGACAGGTAGATAGGTAGGTTGACAGGTGGGTAGGCAGATAGGTAGGCAGGCAAGTAGATAGGTACACAAGTAGGTAGGTAGGGAGATGGGCAGGTAGGTAGACAGGTAGGTATGTAGATAAGTAGGTAGGTAGATAGGTAGTTAGGTAGGCAGGTAGATAGGTAAGTAGGTAGGCAGCCAGGTAGGTAGGTAGGCAGGTAGATAGGTAGACAGATAGGTAAGCAGGTAGGTAGATAGGTAGGCAAGTAGATAGGTAGGTAGGTAGACAGATAAGCAGGTAGGTAAGTAGGTAGGTAGGCAGGTAAATAGGTAGCTAGATAGATAGGCAGGTAGATAGGTAGGTAGGCAGGTACACAGGTAGTTAGGCAGGTACACAGGTAGTTAGGTAGGTAGATAGGTAGGCAGGTAGATAGGTAGGTAGGCAGGTAGGTAGGTAAGTAGATAGTAGGTAGGGAGGGAGGTAGGCAGGTAGATAAGTAGTTAGATAGGTAAGCAGGTAGGTAGATAGGTAGGCAGGTAGGTAGGTAGGCAGGTAGATATGTAAGTAGGTAGGTAGGTAGGTAGGTAGACAGGTAGGTAAGTAGGCAGGTAGGTAGGTAGGCAGGTAGGTAGGTAGGCAGTTAGGTGGGCAGGTAGGCAGGTAGATAGGTAGGTAGATAGATAGGCAGGTAGGTAGGTTGACAGGTGGGTAGGTAGCATGACTACAGGGAGACGAAGCCTGCTTTCAACCGCACCGCTGCAGAACACATCAGATAGAAAAAGAAAACAACCTCGCTTCACATTAATGGATGAGGCGCAGTCACGGTGGGTCTGCGCACCTCACTGGGAAGTGACCGTTTTCTACCCCAACATTATTTCCTATTCCCCGGGTCCTGCAGCTATAAGGTAATCATACTCTTCGGCACGTCCAGAAAATAGCTCCATCTCTCGTGATGAGACAAGAAGGGCTCACATGTGCCTCGAAACTCCAAAGCATCCACATTCTGCCCAAAGACCAGAGGAACTTTCGGAGTTGATGCAGAGATTTCCCTGCATTTTATATGATCAAGAGAAGAGTGGGTCCCCAGGCTTGCATTTAATTCTGCTACCTTGGGTCTCGAGCTATTAAAACTTTATAGAATTCTCACACAGCCTTCCCTAGGGACCTGCCTGCACTGGCGGGTGCTACACTTCAGAACTTATGCTCTTTCCTTTTCCAAATTGAAGATTTCATGTCTTCCCATGCTGCATCTTGCTTGGGCCAGAGCAGAACAAATTACCTTGGCAAAATAAGTCCTTACCAACTGGCAACACTGCAGGAAAGAAACTAAATCCACACTTGCAATAAATCTGAGCAGAATATTCTGAAGATCTTCCAGAAATAATGTACCATTGGCTAACCTGCTCTATGGATACAGCTGTGTCTCTGAGAGTGTGCCTTCTTCTTCCAACAGTAAGTGATTTCGGGGCAAGGATGCACTCCACAAAATCCCCAGGAACTGGTCTAGGACGCTGAGGGTGTGAGTGGGAACACCAAAGGCACCGATGGAGCGAGAACTGGAATAGTTAGGGCATGTCTTTGGGGAAGGATTAGAGGGGACTGGGGGCAGATTGCTTCAATCCTACTGTTTGTTTGTTTGTTTGTTTGTTTGTTTGTTTGTTTTGAGATGGAGTTTTGCTCTTGCTGTCCAGGCTGGAGTGCAATGGTGCGATCTTGGCTGGCTGCAACCTCTGCCTCCCAGGTTCAAGCGATTCTCCTGCCTCAGCCTCCCAAGTAGCTAGGATTGCAGGCACCTGCCACCATGCCTGGCTAATTGTATTTTTAGTAGAGACAGGGTTTCACCATGTTGGCCAGGCTAGTCTCGAACTCCAGACCTCAGGTGATCTGCCCACCTTGGCCTCCCAAAGTGCTAGGATTACAGGCATGAGCCACCGTGCCCAGCCAGTTATTTTGAAAATTAAAATTGAGCTGGGCTCAGAGGTTCACGCCTATAATCCCAGCACTTTGGGAGGCCGAGACCAGGAGTTCAGGACCAGCCTGGGCAACATAGTGAGACCTCATCTCTCTCTCTCTTTTTTTATTTATTTTTTATTTTATTTTTTTTTTAAGATACAGTCTCGCTCTGTTCTCCAGGCTAGGATGCAGTGGCACGATCTCGGCTCACTGCAACCTCTGCCTCCTGGTTCAACTGATTATCCTGCATCAGCCTCCTGAGTAGCTGGGATTACAGGCGCCCACCACCATGCACAGCTAATTTTTGTATTTTTTTGTGGAGGCGGGGTTTTGTCATGTTGGCCGGGGTGGTCTCGAACTCCTGACCTCAGGTAATCTGCCCACCTTGGCCTCCCAAAGTGCTGGGATTACAGACATGAGCCACTGTACATGGCCGTGAGACCTCGTCTCTACAAAATATTTAAAAATTGGCCAGGTGTGGTGGTGTGCACCTGTAGTCCCAGCGACTCAGGAGGCTGAGGCAGAAGGACCTCTTGAGCCCAGGAGTTCGAGGCTGCAGTGAGCTATGATCACGCCACTGCACTCCAGCCTGGAGGACAGAGCTAGACTCTGTCTCTAAGAAAGAAAGAAACAATTAAAATTGAATTAATTCGGCCGGGTGCAGTGGCTCACGCCCATAATCCCAGCAATTTGGGAGGCCAAGGCAGGCAGATCACCTGAGGTCAGGAGTTCAAGACCAGCCTGGCCAACATGGTGAAACCCTGTCTCTACAAAAATACAAAAATTAGCCAGGCATGATGGCGGGTGCCTCTAATCCCAGCTACTCAGGAGGCTGAGGCAGGAGAATCGTTTGAACCTGGGAGGCGGCGGTTACAGTGAGCCGAGATCGCGCCAGTGCACTCCATCCTGAGTGACAGAGTAAGACTCTGTCTCAAAAAAAAAAAAAAAAAGAAAAGAAAAGAAAAAAGAAAAGGAAGTGGTACTTGATGAGGAAGCTCAGGCTGTCCCCGAGCCCACGTATCATGAGGGCATGTCACCACGACTTAGACCTTTGGAACAAAGATGTGCCCAGCAGAGAGAGGCCAATTCAGCCTCTTGCCACGGCTCTCAAACCCCTCCCTTTCCAAAGCACACGTTAAGCTTTTTTGGAAAACCCTTTAAAAAGAGCCAAAATCCTTGCTTAGAACTGAAAAAATAAATTGTTTTTATAAGTGTAACAGCTCTATCACGAATCATAATAATTCTGCTCTAAAATTACATTTGACCCCTCCGAGGAGTTGATCCAATGGTACACCCTGAGAGCATGACTCAGTCCTTCTCAATGCTCAGAATGCCACTCTTCTCCCGAACGGCCTCAAACAAATGCATGCATTTATATCCTTACCAATCTGTAAGTTCTCAGGATGTGAAGGGGCTGTTTACTTTAAAGAGCAGACACAAGTGAGAATCGTAATCATGGTTGTTCTGCTCTGAGGGTTGAACGCTAGGAGCAGACAGCACCTTCTGAGTCCATGTGTGATGACCCACGAGAGTTCGCAAGGAGAGAAGGTAGTCCCTTGCTGGGGGTGACACTGAGGGAGCAAGGCCCACCTCCTACTGCTGATCATTTCAAAATAATTCACTGTCAATGCATTCATCCAGCAAGTGTGGATAACGGTGGCTGACCTTCACCGAGCTGAGCGCCCACTAGGCGTGCCTTGCACTGAGCTAAACTCTGTGCACAGGAGGCATTTAATCCTCATTGCAGGCTTTGAGGCACATGCTGGCCTCATTCTCATGGTATCCAGGAGGAGACCTGGAGCTCAGAGAGGCTGAGCTAGGCAGCACAGGACAGAGTCTCAACCCAGGCTCTCAGCCAATGTTTTCCGAATCCCCCTCTTCCCGGGGAGCCCAAGTCACTGGGTTCCCTACCCACCCCAAACCCCAACCCAAATGCTATGACCTTTGTAAGAAGCTCCCATGGCCAGGCACGGTGGCTCACACCTGTAATCCCAGCACTTTGGGAGGCCAAGGGGGGCAGATCATCTAAGGTCAGGAATTCGAGACCAGCCTGGCCAACATAGGGAAACCCCGTCTCTACTAAAAATACAGAAATTAGCCAGGCGTGGTGGCATGCACCTGTAATTCCAGCTACTTTGGAGGCTGAGGCACGAGAATGGTTGAACCTAGGAGGTGGAGGTTACAGTGAGCCGAGAATGCACCACTGCACTCCAGACTGGGCGACAGAGCGAGACTCCGTCTCAAAAGAAAGAAGCTCCCATGGACTGATTTTGTGTTCAGAGGAAAAGATCTCTGTGCAGCAGGGCTGGGTCCTACCCAGGTGCTGCAGGGCAGAGATGCCCACAGCAGTGAGTATTAATGGACCCAGCTCCTCCAACCTCTTTCCTTCAGCATGTCGCCAGTGAACCAGCGCTTCGCTTACTTCTCTCCAGACTGAATCATCACCAGAGACGTTAATTAACATAAAATATTTGAATGGCTATTTTAACTCTTACTCATGCATTTAGGGTTCTAGCTGATTGGTGAAGAGTTGCCTTTTTTCCCCCCCATCAGATGTTTGGCCATATCCTCATTTCGGGAAAACTGGACTCATGATACTGAACGTTGTTACAGGGCAACTTTTATACAACAAGCTGGAGGATGCTGACAAAGGCATGCCGTGAGGGAGAATCCGACCACTCTATGGGGAGAGGCAGGTCTCCAAGGGCTTTAGCAGGGACTCCCATCTCTACCACTGCGGGACCCAGGGCCTCAGGAACATCACATGCCACTGAGCCTCAGGGTCCCCAGCTGGGCTGGGAAAGGATGGCTGAGGGTCAGGTGGGTGGCTGTGATCAGAGGGGCCCTCCCCTGTGTTCTCATGATGAAGCCTGGAAACGCGGGCAACTCTTAATTTTTTTTTTTTTTTTTTTTTTTTTTGAGACAGAGTCTCACTCCGTCACCCAGACTGGAGTACAGTGGTGCAATCTCCGCTCACCACAATCTCAACCTCCCGGGCTCAGGTGAGCCTCCTGCCTCAGCCTCCCGAGTAGCTGGGACTACAGGGGCACACCATCACACCCAGCTAATTATTTAAAATTTTCTGTTCAGATAGAGTCTCAGTATGTTGCCCAGGCTGGTCTCAAACTCCTGGCCTCAAGCAATCCTCCTGCCTCGGCCTCCCAAAGTGCTGGAATTGCAGGCATGAGCCACCACACCCAGCCTCAACAACAGATGTGAATAGTGTCCTTGCCAAAATTCATGCCCACTTTGAACCTCAGAATGTGGTCTTATTTGGAAACAGGTCTTTGCAGATGTAATCAAGTTGCAATGAGGCCATCTGGATCACTCATCTGGGTGAATCTTGATGCAGTGATTGGTGTCTTGAAAGGAAGAAAGAGATAAAGAGAGGCACGCAGGGCTGAAGGCATGTGAAAGGCAGAAATAGACTGGAGTGATGTATCCCCAAAACAAGGGACCCTAAGGATTCCTAGAGCCACCAGACACTGCAAAGAATCCTCCCCTAGGGCCTTTGGAGGGATCATGGCCCTGCCAGCAGCTTGAACTTCTGGCCTCTGGTCTCCAGAACTGTGAGAGAATAAATTTCTGTTGTCTTAAGCCACCCAGTTTGTGGTACTTTGTTATAGCAGCCCCGGGACACTCATATAGTGTGGACGTTACCAATCTCAAAACAGAGTCAGCACCTAGCACAGTGCCTGCCACCAGGAAGCCATGGAGAGGGAACCCTCGTGCGCGTATGCCTGTAACAGGACTTATCACACACACAAAAAAAACGCCTGCACATAGGCCTACGATGGGAACTATGCAAGGAACCCCTCTAAAACCCAGGGTTCCAGGCTGGGCACGGTGGCTCACGCCTGTAATCCCAGCACTTGGCAGGCAGATTACTTGAGGTCAGGAGTTCGAGACCAGCCTGGCCAACATGGTGAAACCCTATCTCTACTAGTAAATACAAAAATGAGCCAGGCACAGTGGCACGTGCTATAATCCTAGCTACTTGGGAGGCTGAGGCAGGAGAATCGCTTGAACCTGGGAGACGGAGGTTGCAGTGAGCCCAGATCGCGCTACTGCACTCCAGCCTGGGTGACAGAGCAAGACTCCGTCTCCAAAAAAAACCAAACAAACAAACAAAAAAAGAAACAAAAAACCAGGGTTCCGAATAAGCCCCTCACACAACAACACTTGCCCAACGACGGCTGCTTCTACCAATGAGTAATTGCCAGCTCCTGCAATGAGCCCCTTTAATCAATGTCTTTGTTTCAAAACAGTTTACGTGGACTTCTCTCCTTTTTTGTCTTCAAAAGCTTCCCTGGCCGGGCACAGTGGCTCATGCCTGTAATCCCAGCACTTTGGGAGGCTGGGATGGGAGAATTGCTTGAGGCAAGGAGTTTGAGACCAGCCTGGCCAACATGGCAAAACCCTGTCTCTACAAAAAATAAAAATTAGCTGGGCATTACACACCTGTAATCCCAGCTACTCGAGAGGCTGAGGCAGGAGAATCACTTGAGCCCAGGAGTTTGAGGCTGTAGTGAGCTATGATCACACCACCACACACTAGCCTGGGCGACAGAGCAAGACCTTGTCTTTAAAAAAAATAGATAATAAAATAAAAGCTCCCCTCAGCCCCAAATTCTTTTGATGCATCTACGATTTGTCATAGCATATGTATCCCAGATTGCAACTCCTGAATACATTCTCTCTTTTGAGAGCTGATCTCTCTGATGTTTGTTTGTTTAGAGACAGGGTCTTGCTCTGTCGCCCAGGCTGGAGTGCAGTGGTGTGATCATAGCTCACTGCAGCTTTGAACTCCTGGATTCAAGCCATCTTCCCACCTCAGCCTCCCAAGTAGGTGGGACTACAGGTGTGCGCCACCATGCCCAGCTAATTTTTAAATGTTTTTGTAGAGATGGGGGTCTCGCTATTTTGCCCAGGCTGGTGTCCAACTCCTGGGCTCAAGTGATCCTCCTGCCTTGGCCTCCCAAAGCACTGGGATTACAGGTGTGAACCACTGGGCCAGGCCCCCTGATGTTCACGCAGGAAACCTACTATGTTGACAACAGCCTGGTTTGCCTGTAAGTTTGGAACATCCTTGAGCCTACTGACCCTCCTCTAGCCTTGGGAAAGGGGAACGGAGGAAGAGAATGGTGGTCCCTGGCTGCCCTGTCCCTATGCTCCGGCTTAGATTGTAGGTCTCACCGAGCCTTTGGAGCCCATGACCTTGAAGCCTTTGTGGTTCAATAAAGAGAGAGCAGCCCCTTCCCCAGGATCAGTCCCTGGCCCCCCATCTCATCACCCATCTCCCTTGTGACTTGGGGCCGGCCACCACCTCCCTCCCTCAGTGGACCCCCTATTCAATGGGCATGTCAGCATCTGCTCACATGTGGGACCATTGCTAAATGGTGACCAGCAGGCAAGACACAATGGCAGACAGAGTGAGACTGCAGGAGGGGTGGCAGGTGGCTGGTCAGGAAGCCTCTCCTGTGTCCACTCCACAGCAAGACCCCAGGAGGACAGGGGCTCAGCCACAGTCACCAGCTGATACTGATGCTTTTTCTGCAGACCACACCTGTCCCTCTTCCAGGGTCATCCTGCAAAGTGGGAACCAGGAGGCGGGCCTGCCTCCCACCCTGTGACGTTCATGGCTCTGCCCTGCTGCCGTCCCTACCCTCTGTCCTCTCCTGAAGGCAGCCTCACTTCAAGGCATCCAGGCCCCTGCAGATGCTATGCTGCCCAGAGGGCAGAGGGTGTCACTTCTCTGCCTGGTCTGGCCCTGCCTGGGCACAGGCTGCTTTGTGCAGGGTTCAGCGGCTCAGAAAATAGGAGCCCCAAATCAAGGCTGAGCGGCCATGGAGGCAGAGCCTTTTTTGCCAAGGAGCAGTGATGGTAGCCACGCCACGTGGATGCACCCATGCAAGCCCACTCCTCTCATCTCAGAGCTCCCAAGAGACAAGAGGCGGCAGAGGAGGAAGACGAGGCTGAGAAGGGGAAGGTAGGGGATTGCCCAAGACATGCAGCCAGCCTAGGAACCAGGCAGCCCCAGGGCCCCAGGCTAGAGTAGCTGCGGAGACTTGACAGATTCCTAACAGCTTCCAAACCACCTTGCAGCTGCTGCCCTCCCATCAAGGGAGGAAGAATGTTAATTAAAGCGTGATTTAGCAAAGCAGGTAAAATCTAAACAAATAAGATGTGCTGAAGTGCAGGAGAGGTGGTCAGATGGCCTCTTGGCATCTATTTATTTATCAAACACCTGTCACCTGGCAGCAGGTGCTGTGTTAGGTGCTGAGAACAAGCCCAGCCCACTGCCCGCCCAAGGATGCAGGCACGGAGAAGGAGGGCACTTGATGCATTTATACCTGCATGCCAGGCCTAGCACAGTGCCTGTTTTTGAGCAGGTACTCAAAAACCTCTGAGAAATGAATGAATGAATGAATGAACAAATGAATCTACCAAAAGAAACAACATGAACATCTAAATGCAACCAGGATGGGAAGAGGATTTGAGCTATACAGTAGAGAGCATTCACTTCAATCTGCAAGCAATCCAGGAAGGCTGCCTGAAGGAGACAGCACTTGGTCCAAGCTTGAAAGATTGAGTAGACCTTTGAGAACTAGAGAAGGAGGCCACAAATCAAAAAGTACATACATTTATTCAGAAGCAAGGGCAGTATTCCTAAAGAGACTGTACAAGGTCAAACCTAATCAGATTCTAGAACACTGAAGCATTTTATAACATTTAATAAACATTAAAAAAAACCATGCTGGGCATTTCTGAATTCCGTAGCGGTTTCAGCATGAAAAATCATGGTGTTGCCAGACAGACTTGCAGCCAAAATACAAATGGGATCCCTCAATCCACACAGAACCAAGAGTTTTCACTCTTGGGAAACTTGGGTCAATCCCCTAGCCAGGACTCAGCTTATGAGTACAATTAAAGAGTCTCTCTCAGGCCGGGCGTGGTGGCTCATGCCTGTAATCCCAGCACTTTGGGAGGCCGAGGCAGTTGGATCACCTGAGGTCAAGAGTTCAAGACCAGCCTGGCCAGCATGGTGAAGCCGTGTCTCTGCTAAAAATACAAAAATCAGCTGGGTGTGGTGGCATGCACCTGTAATCCCAGCTACTCAGGAGACTGAGGCAGGAGAATTGCTTGAACCCAGGAGGCGGAGATTGCAGTGAGCTGAGATTGCACCACTGCACTACAGCCTGGGCAACAGAATGAGACTCCGCCTAAAAAAAAAAAAAGTCTCTCTCAATAGCCCAAACTCAGAAACTCAGAACTTCCCAGGTAAGTTTCAGAGAGGGGTCTGCTTTTTCTCAGATCTTCAGCATCATGGAAAAATTTAACCCATCAGAAGAGCACATCTAAAGACACCTATCATCTGTCAGCATCTTATTAAATGATTTTTTTTCAGGTAGAAAAATGACTCTCATACAAATACAAAGTGAACACATGTCAAAGATCTTCTTTAATTCATTAATTAACTGTGGGAACTAGTAAGATGTTACAAATGGTTTAAAGAAGGATTGAAAGCACCACAATAAACAGTGCTGATGTAAATTTGCAAATAGATGCAAAACTGATCTATCCATGGAGTGATAATAAATTGCCTTCCAGTAGACACATTTCATTTGCATTTCGATGGACGAGAATCACTTACATCCTATCAGTTATCTACAACGTGCAGAGTGGTAAAAGAGCTCAAACACAACAAAAGGCAGAGATAACTCAACTTAACAGGGTGCTACATAATCTTTTTATCCTTTTTTCTTTAATAATTTTTTTTTTTGGCTGGGCCTGTAATCCCGGTGCTTTGGTAGGCTGAGGCAGGAGGATTGCTTGAAGCCAGGAGTTCAAAACCAGCCTGGGCAACATACAAAGACTCTACAAGAAATAAAATGTAAAAAAATGATCCTGGCATGCCTAGCAGTAGTAATCCTAGCTACTCAGGAGGCTGAGGCGGGAGGATCACGTGAACCCAGGATTTCAAGGCTGCAGTGAGCTGTGATGACACCACTGCACTCTAGCCTGGGCAACAGAGTGAGACTGTCTCTTAGAAAAAAATAAAAAAAATACTGACACATTGTAACTGCACATATTTATGGGATACGATTTGATGTTTTGATACATATATATGTTGTGTAATAATCACAATAATCAAATCAGGGTAGACAGCATATCCATCACCTCATGCACTTATTTCTTCGTAGTGAGAACATTCAAAAGCCTCTCTTCTAGCTATTTTATAATATATACCTTACTGCCCATTATCAGCACCCCACTGTGCATTAGAACCCCAGAACTTACTCCTCCTATCTAATCATCACTTTGTATCCTTAACCAACATCCTCCCATCATCCCTTTCCCCCTCCCTGCAGGATGTGGGGTCAACCCAAATGTCCAGTAATGGGTGGAATGGATAAAGCAAATGTGGTATATATACGCAGTGGAATACTATGCAGCCATAAAAAAGGATGGAATCCTGCCACTTGCAGCAACAGGGATGAACCCAGAGGTCATTATGTTAAGTGAAAAGCAAATGCCAGACACAGAAAGACAAATACTGTATGATCTCACTTTTATGTGAAATCTTGAAAAAATAAAAAAAAGAGTTGATATCATAGAAGCAGAAAGTAGAACAGTGGTCTCCATACTCTTTCTTGCCTGGCGATCATTCCCAGCAGCAAAATAACCAGCTGTTATGTCTCCCATCTTTTCCATCAAATAAATAAATAAATAAGTTTCAAAGAAAGGGAAAAAAATCCCTTGATCCTACTTCCTCTGGAAGCTACCACTCCTTGTCTTTGCACTTGTTTATAGTAAATCTCTCTGAAGAGTTATCCATATTCCCCTGTTCCCATTCTCTCTTCCCACACTTTCTTAAGCCCCTCGGAGTTGGTGCTGCTGTAACAACACAAGAGTGGCTTAAACAACAGAAATGTCTTGTCTCACAGTTCTGGAGCCTGGAAGTCCAAGATCAAGGTGTTAGCAGGGCTGGTTCCTTCTGAGCCCTCTCTCCTTGGCTTGTGGATGGCTGTTTTCTCCCTGTGTCTTCATATCATCTTTCCTTTGCACACATCTGGGTCTAAGTTCCTCTTTTTTTTTTTTTTTTTTTTTTTTTTTTTTGAGACAGAGTCTCACTCTGTCACCAGGCTTGAGTGCAGTGGCACAATCTCGGCTTACTGCAACCTCTGCCTCCTGGGTTCAAGTGATTCTTCTGCCTCAGCCTCCCGAGTAGTAGCTGGGACTACATGCTCAGCTAATTTTTTTATTTTTAGTAGAGATGGGGTTTCACCATGTTGGCCAGGATGGTCTCGATCTCTTGACCTTGTGACCTGCCCGCCTCGGCCTCCCAAAGTGCTGGGATTACAGGTGTGAGCCACTGTGCCCGGCCAAGCTCCTCTTTTTATAAGGACACCAGTCCTATTAGATTAAGGTGACCTCATTTCACCTTAATTCACTGCTTAAAGACCCTGTCTCCAAACACTATCACATTCTGAGGTGATAGGGGTTAGGGCTTCAACATGTGGCTTCTGCCAACAGTACTCTTGCCAAGGTCGACAATGACCCCCATTCACCCCCTCATTGGCAGCTTCTTGAACCCCTGTGCTGGTTTATTCTCTTCTCCTTGACTTCGGAGGGCTCCAGGACTCAGACTTCTGTTCTCTTTTCTTCTTCATATATCCTTGTTGCTTTGACCTTGTTCAGTCTCATGGTCTATAAATTCCATCTATGGGCTAGTGACTCCCATCTATGGGCTAGTGACATCCTTAACCTGGCTGTCTCTCCCAAACTCTAGATAGATATTTATATCCAACTTCCGACTCAGTATCTCCATGGAATTGTCTAACAGACACCTTCAGTCAACCCGTCCAAAACTGAACCCCCAGCCTTCCATCCAAAACCAACTTCTCACATCACCTTCTCCATCCTTGTTGATGGCGGCTCTGTTCATCCAGGCCTCTGGGTCAAAAGCTTTGAATAATCCTTGACTCTTCTCTTCCCCTCACATCCCACATCCACTCCAGCTGGAAATACTTACAAAAATACATCCAGAAACCAATCTCCCCACTTCACTGCAGCCACCCAAGTTCAGATCTAGGGCCATCATCTCGTATGTGAACCACTGTGACCACCTCCTAACTGGTCAACCTGCTCTATTCTTGTGTCCCTAGAGCAGATAATGTCATGTCTTTTATCAAAGCCCTGAATCAGCCAGGCTCGGTGGCTCATGCCTGTGATCCCAGCACTTTGGGAGGCCCAGGTTGGGGGATCACTTGAGCCCAAGAGGCTGAGGCTGCAGTAAACTATGATGGCGCCACTGCACTCCGGCCTGGGAGACAGAGTGAGACTCTATGTCTCAAAAATAAAACAGGCCAGGCGCGGCGGCTCACACCTGTAATCCCTGCACTTTGGGAGGCTGAGGTGGGTGGAACACCTGAGGTCAGGAGTTCCAGGCCAGCCTGGCCAGCATGGTGAGGCCCCGTCTCTACAAGAATACAAAAATCAGCCAGGCATGATGGCAGTGCCTATAATCCCAGCTATTTGGGAGGCTGAGGCAGGAGAATCACTTGAACCCAGGAGGCAGAGGTTGCAGTGAGTGGAGATCACACCATTGCACTCCAGCCTGGGCGACGGGGCGAGACTCCATCTCAAAACCAAACAAAGCAAAACAAAACCCCTGTGGTACCTCCCCATCTCATTCAGAGTAAAACCCAAAATCCTTTCACGGCTTCACTCATCTTCCACCTCTGTGCCTGAAACACACCAGGCACACTCCTGCCCCAGGGCGTTGGCACTGACTGCTCTCTCTGCCTGGACACCCTTCCCCCAGATCTCCACTTGACTACTCCTCTTGCTTAATTCAAGTCTTTGTTTAAAAGTCACCTTCAGGCCAAGTGTGGTGGCTCACACTGGTATAATCCGAGCACTTTGGGGGATTGAGGTGAGGAGGATTGCCTGAGGCAAGGAGTTCCAGACCAGCCTGGGCAACATGGTGAGACCCCATCTTTACCAAAAGTAAAGAAAAAAATTAGCTGCGTATGGTGGTGGGTAATACCTGTGGTCCCATCTACTCGAGAGGCTGAGGCAGGAGGATCCCTTGAGCCCAGGAGGTTGAGGCTGCAATGAGCTATGATCATTCCACTGCTCTCCGGCTGACCCTTTCTCTAAAATAAATACATAAAAATGTTAAAAATAGTAATAAATAAAAAATAAGTCACCTTCTCACTGAGCCCCACCTTCCAGCAGCCTTATAGGATTTTGCAACCTCTCCCCAGGAGCTACTTCTCACCCCTTACCTGTACTCACAGCCCCTTAGCAGCTTGATGCTTCCTTTTCTCATGATGCTTGGTACTCTTTAGCATGCTGCAGAATCTTTTTTTTTTTTTTTTTTTTGAGACAAGAGTCTCGCACTGTCACCCGGGCTGGAGTGCAGTGGCACAATCTTGGCTCACTGCAACCTCCGCCTCCCGGATTCAAGCCATTCTCCTGCCTCAGCCTCCTGAGTAGCTGGGATTACAGGCGCTTGCCGCCACCCCCGGCTAATTTTTTGTATTTTTAGTAGAGACAGGGTTTACTATGTTGGCCAGACTGGTCTCGAACCCCTGACCTCATGATCCGCCCCCACTTGGCTTCTCAAAGTGTTGGGATTACAGGTGTGAGCCACCGTGCCTGGCTGCTGCAGAATCTTTTTAAGCATTATGCTTTCTGTTTATTGGTGGTTCTTTCCCATTGGGATATGAGCCCAGGAAGGAGGGTTGGCTGACTCTACGCTGTTGTGTCCTAAGCACCTAGAACAGTACCAGACACCAAGCTCCCTCTCCAGTTGCACACAGTTTTCTTCCTGACACCCGAAAACATCTTCTCTTTCCTAGCAGGGCACACTCTGGTAGCCACTAAGGCCAGAGCCTCCACCAAAGCCACAGTACCACAAGAGCCAAGAGACTTGAGACTACAGACGCGAGCAGGCAGACGGAGGAGGGGTTTGCAGCTGATGGTTGGGTCAGGGATAGGGACCCTGCCCATCCCACACCTCACTCCTACCCTAGACTGGGCTGACATTATTTTTTTTCTTTTTTTGAGATGGGTCTCACTCTGCCACCCAGGCCGGAGTGCAGTGGCACGATCATAGCTCACTGCAGCCTTGACCTCCTGGATTCAAGTGATCCTCTCACCTCAGCCTCCCAAGCAGCTGGGACTACAGGCGCACACCACCATGCCATGCTAATTTTTTATGTATACATCTAGAGGTGCAGTCTCACTATGTTGCCTGGGCTGGTCTCAAACTTTTGGCCTCAAGGGATCTTCCCACCTTGCCCTCCCACAGCGCTGGGATCACAGGCATGAGCCACTGCACCCAGCTGGACTGACAGTTTCTAATGGAGAGTGAAGAAAAGGGAAAAAAGAGTATAGCATCCACATTAAAAAAGACTGAATGTTCATATGTTGTTTAATCCATTTAAACTCAAGTGAAAACCCCAGAAGAGTGTATTGTGCTTGCTTTACCCTGAAAAGTAGGAATTTCAGACTCTTGGGGAAGATACTGGGAGCAGAGACAACAAATGCAGCTTGATCACAAAGTATGTGCCAGACACTTTGCCTTCTCTGATTACATTTGCACCGCAACATTACGCCGTGAACCATCTCCCAGGTAGGGGCTCTGGGGCTCCAGCTGGCAAAGTGAGGTACCTAAAGCCACCCAGCCAGTAGGGTGAGAAGCTAAGAATTCCAACCCATGACTCACTCCCCACATGCCTGGAGTCTCTCCCTCAAGAGGCAGGTAGTTCCAGAGAGTAGCGTCTTTGTCATCTCCTTGTCCCTGTCCCCTCAGGCTCAACAGCAGAGCTCCCTTTAGATCCCAGGGCACTGACG
This sequence comes from Nomascus leucogenys, assembly GCF_006542625.1. NCBI lineage: Eukaryota > Metazoa > Chordata > Mammalia > Primates > Hylobatidae > Nomascus > Nomascus leucogenys. Next base: position 33,134,175 of record NC_044397.1, on the reverse strand, counting down.
TTGACAGAAGCTCATGTTTTATGAGGAAAGACAGGCCCCGTCTCCGTGGAAGAATTTAATCTCAGAGCAGCATGCCCTTATCTAAGACATTGTACGGGCAGCTTGCAACCCAATAAGGCTCTGACGGAATTAGCCTCTCAGGGCTGCAGCCCTGGTATGAGATTTGGGACCAGGCTGGCAGCTGTGGCACCAGAATCCCAGCCAGAAAAAGGAAAAGATGAGAAAGACAGAACAAATAGCCCCATGTGGAGAATTATGGTGGAAGGGCCATGCCAGAGCGGCTAATTCATCTCAGGGGTGCTGTATCTCTCAGTGGCAAGAGAAAGGACTTCCAGGGCCACACCTGATTTTAAAACCTGGGTGATGATGTTTGCCCCATGAGAGGCCCAAAATGTGTGCCCAGCAAAATAGGCCTCGGATGCATGTGGACAAGGGGCTGCCCTGCACGACCTTTACTCTCACCTCTGCTCAAGCCAGCTGTAGACATGGTACATCCCCAGCCACTCGCCCACCCTGAGTGAAGGACTGGAAGGTATTTGGAGAAAAATCTGCAAGTCTCATTTCCAGCTATCATGGTGCTTGGTGGTGAGGCCAGAGAGCTGTGGTGGAGCACAAGGGAGTGGTGGGGCATGGGGGGACCTGACCTTGACTTCTCCCAAATCTGCAAAGCCCTCTGCTCCCACTCCCTTGGGCCAGGCTCATGCCTTTGGTACATGATGCCACCCCCTGCTGGCTACTAGAGATAAATGCTCCCCCAGAACAATGCAAGGTGTGCATGAAACCCCTGGTTTCCTATTATCCACTGGAGAAGGCTCACTACTTCACAAGACCTCACCAAGTAAGACAGGAAAAGCTGAGAAGAGGTAGTTCAGGAACTGCAAACAGCCCCATGTCGAAGTCCCACAATGAGCACAGCCAGCCCTGAAAGGCCTCTCCCACCTTGCAGTTCAGCCTGACTCCAGCCAGGAGGGCCCCCATCTTGCTCCCAGGCTCAGAGCTGTAAACCAAAAATAAACTACTCCCAACCAAATGACTCAATCGACTCCCTCTGGGCCAAGAAGACCCCAGAGAAACCTGAAAAATGGAATTGTCTGCCATAATAAGGAGGGAGGTTGGACATGTCTATTATACCTCCTCCCTCTTGGGATTTAGGCACAACTGGCCAGCATTAACATTAAAATAGAAATCATAAGACTGACAGGACAGACTCTTTGTGGGAATAAGATCTCAAATTCCAACCTGACTCTGGTATAGCATCACATGACAGATAGCAGACCCTGAAGGACATCAAAATATTTTACCCCAAAATATGTTTCTTTGACATATTTTGAAATGGCCCTGCAAAGCCATCTTCGGTGAGGGAAATTTGCATCTGTAGAGAAAGAGAAGCCAGGACTTTCCCAGATCTAGGAGAGATCAACTCAAAGTATGACACCTTTAAGGTCAGAAAAGGGACATTTACCACCTCTTCTCTCTGAAGGCTGCCACCTCTGAGGTTCCATCTACATAACAAAAACCTTGGTGTCCACAATCCCTGTGTATCAGTTCATTCTCACATTACTATTAAAAAAAAAAAAACAAAAAACCTGCCAGGCACGGTGGCTCACACCTGTAATCCTAGCACTTTGGGAGGCCGAGGCAGGCAGATTACCTGAGGTCAGGAGTTCAAGACCAGCCTGGCCAACATGGTGAAACCCTGTCTCTACTAAAAATAAAAAAAAATTAGTCGGGTATGGTGGTGGGTGCCTGTAATCCCAGTACTCGGGAGGCTGAGGCAGGAGAATCACTAGAACCTGGGAGGCAGAGGTTGCAGTGAGCCAAGATCGTGCCACTGCACTCCAGCCTGGGCAACAGAGTGAGACTTCGTCTCAAAAAAAAAAAAGAAAGAAAGAAAAGAAATACCTGAGACCAGGTAATTTATAAGGAAAAGAGGCTTAATTGGCTTATGCTCCTGCAGGCTGTACAGGAAGGATGGTCCTAGCACCTGCTCGTTTTCTGGGGAGGCCTCAGGAAACTTTTAATCATGGCGGAAGGGGAAGGGGAAGCAGGAACGTCTTACATGGCCAGAACAGGAGCAAGAGAGAGAGGAGGGAGGTGCCACACACTTTTAAACAACTAGATCTTGTGCACACTCACTCACACTACAGAACCAAGGTTGGGGATGGTGCTAAGCCATTCATGAGAACTCCATCCCCATGATCCAATCACATATCAGCAGGCCCCACCTCCAGCAGTGGGAATTACAATTCAACCTGGTGGGGGACACAGATCCAAACCATATTACCCCATTATCTTAACTCAAGCATTTATTTCTGCTGACTTCAAGTCTTTAGCCAAAGCTTAACTCTTTCAAACAATTGCCAATCAGGAAATCTCTGAATCCACCGGTAAGTCTCTGCTTCAAGATAACCCACCCCTTTAAGCTGAACCAATGTACATCTTCTATGTATTGATTTATAATTTTACCTACAATTTCTGTCTCCCTAAAATGTATAATACCAACCTACAACCCAACCCCCTTAGGTATACTTGTTTTTTTGTTTTGTTTTTTTTTTTGAGACGGAGTCTCCTTCTGTAGCCCAGGCTGGAGTGCAGTGGTGTGATCTCGGCTCACTGCAAGCTCTGCCTCCTGGGTTCAAGTGATTCTCCTACCTCAGCCTCCTGAGTAGCAGGAATACAGGCACCCGCTACCACACCTAGCCAATTTTTGTATTTTTAGTGAAGGCAGAGTTTCACCATGTTGGCCAGGCTGGTCTCAAACTCCCGAACTCAAATGATGCACCCACCTTGGCCTCTCAAAGTGCTGGTATTACAGGCATGAGCACCATGGCCAGCCCTTAGGTACACTGTCTCAGGACCTCTTGAGATTGTTCCTCGGGCCATGGTCACTCACACTGGCTTGTAATAAACCTTTTTGAATATTTTACAGAATTTGTTGTGGTTGTTTTTTGTTGTTGTTGTTTTGTTTTTTGTTTTTTGCTTTTTTTTTTGAGATGGAGTTTCACTCATTGCCCAAGGTGGAGTGCAATGGTGCAATCTTGGCTCACTGCCACCTCCACCTCCCAGGCCCAAGCGATTCTCCTGCCTCGGCCTCCCAAGTAGATGGAATTAGAGGCATGCGCCACCACGCCTGGCTAATTTTTTGTATTTAGTAGAGATGGGGTTTCACCATGTTGGTCAGGCTGGTCTCAAACTCCTGACATCAAGTGATCCTCCCGCCTCGGCCTCCCAAAGTGCTGGGATTACAGGCATGAGCCACTGCGCCTGGCCTGTTGGGGTTGTTTTTCAACAGAGCTCTACTTGATCATCCACATGACTGGGGGCCTGGGGGCTGGTGGCTGCCTGGGATGTGAATCTGTGGCACTGGTGTCCTGTCTGCATCACAGGCAGGGGCTGCAGACCTCAAAGGGTGAATCAGAGCAAGAGAGAGGCTGGCAGTAAAAGCCAACTGCACCCCAGGGTACGATCAGCCACATCCAGCCAATGGGGACTCTGCAGGACAAATGACCTAGTTTCTTTAAAAAATTAAATTAAATCAAAATGTCAAAACCATAGAGGGAGAACCTATCAAGAGAGATATTTCCTTAGATCAGGTCCTGGGAAGCAAAGCCTGAGTTGGGAATTGGAGAGGAGAGGACACGGTTTATTGATGGAGGCTGGGGCAAGATGGGGCACAGGGGAAGTCCAGCAAGGATGTGATCTCAGGCCACAGCCAGATGAGACTTAAGGGGTCTTTGGTGAGAAAATTGCCCTGCAGAGCTGTCCTGCTATGAAGCAAGGAGTTGGAGAGGGTTTATGCCCACAGGCTGCCTCTGGGGTGGAAGCTAACTCTCCCCCTCTACTCCCAGGCAGAAGAGGGGCCCTTGGCCGCCGTGGCTGTAGGCACCAGCACTCAAAGCGACACCTTCGTGCCCACTGATCCAAAGGTATGGCCTCACCGGGGGTTAAACTGTGTTCCCCAAAAATATATGTAGAAGTCCCAATCCCCCGAACCTGTGTATGGGATCTTGTTTGGAAATAGGATCTTTACAGAGGTCATTAATCAAGTTAAAATGAGGTCCTGCTGGATTAGGGTGGGTACTAATCCAAGGACTGGTGTCACCAGAAGAAGAGACACAGAGACACACACACACAAGGAGGAGGCTGGTGGAGATGGAGGCAGAGACTAGAGTGATGCGACTACAAGCTAAGGAACACCAAGGCTACTGGTCACCCCAGGAGCTGGAGAGACGCAGAAGATGACGGTCCCTCAGAGCTTCCAGAAGGAACTAGTCCTGCCGACGCCTGGATTTTGGACTTCTGGCCTCCAGACTGTGAGACCATCAATTTTCGTTGCCTTAAGCCACCTGGATTGTGGTAATAGGTTACATTGGCCCTAGGAAGCTTCCTTTTTGGAGGAAGGAGGAGGAGGAAGAGGAAGAGAGACAGAATGAAAACGACGTGAATCCTGACAAGTTATTTAACAATATTGGAGATTAAGACATTTTTTTAAGTGAGATGATGGTATTTATTTGTTTTCTTAAAAATGCAATCCTGACAGGGTATGGTGGCTCATGCCAGCACTTTGAGAGGCCGAGGTGGGCACATTACTTGAGCCCAGGAGTTAGAGACCAGCCTGAGCAACACAGCAAGACCTCATCTCTACAAAACATACAAGAAAAAATAAATAAATAAGCTGGGCATGGTGGTGCACACCTGTAGTCACAAATACTTGGGAGACTGAGGCGGGAGGATTGCTTGAGCCTGGGCGCTTGAGGCTGCAGTAAGCCATGATTGTGCCACTGCACTCCAGCCTGGGAGCTGGACCCTCTCTCAAAAAAAAAAAAAAAAATTCCCAATTGCAGATAAAATGATATATGGTTAAGGATTTGTTTCAAAATAATCCTGATGGTGGTAGGTGGTGGAGAAGGGGGGGATGAGGAACTAATTAATGAACTTGTCAATGAGCTGTTAAAGCAAGGAGATGAGATCATGGGGCTCCTTCATTCACTCCAATACTCTCTCCATTAGGTATGGGTTTCTATTTTTGTATAATAAAAAGACAAATATATCAAAAATATATAGAAAGGGCCAGGTGTGGTGGCTCATGCCTGTAATCCCAGCACTTTGGGAGGCCAAGGCAGACAGATCACCAAGGTCAAGGGTTCGAGACCAGCCTGGCCAACGTGGTGAAGCCCCGTCTCTACTAAAAATACAAAAATCAGCTGGGCGTGGTGGCACATGCCTGTAATCCCAGCTATTCAGGAGGCTGAGCCAGGAGAATTGCTTGAACCCAGGAGGCAGAGTTTGTAGTGGGCTGAGATCATGCCACTGCACTCCAGCCTGGGCAATAGAGTAAGACCCTGTCTCAAAAAAAAAAAAAAAAATATATATATATATATATATAGAGAGAGAGAGAGAGAAGGAAGGAAGGAAGGAAAGAAGGAAGGAAGGAGGAAGGAAGGAGGGAAGAAAGAAAGAAAAAGAAAGAAAGAAAAGAAAAAGAAAGAAAGAGAGAAAGAGAGAAAGAGGAGAGAAAGAAAGAAAGAAAAAAAGAAAGAAAGAAAGAAAGAAAGAAAGAAAGAAAGAAAGAAGAAGAAGAAAGGAAGGAAGGAAGGAAGGAAGGAAGGAAGGAAGGAAGGAAGGAGGAAAGGAAGGCAGGCCAGGCGTGGTGGCTCAAGCCTGTAATCCCAGCACTTTGGGAGGCCGAGGTGGGCGGATCACGAGGTCAGGAGATCAAGACCATCCTGGCTAACATGGTGAAACCCCGTCTCTACTAAAAATACAAAAAAAAATTAGCCGGGCGTGGTGGCGGGTGCCTGTAATCCCAGCTACTCGGGAGGCTGAGGCAGGAGAATGGCGTGAACCCGGGAGGTGGAGCTTGCAGTGAGCCGAGATTGCGCCACTGCACTCCAGCCTGGGGGACAGAGCAAGACTCCGTCTCAAAAAAAAAAAAAAAGAAAGAAGGAGAGAGAGAGATAGAAAAAAGGAAGGAAGGAAGGATCAACAATCACAGACTAGAGGAAGCCACAGGCTTTCACTCCCAGAGCAGAGGCCACAGCACAGCCTAGGCACAACTGAGGCAATTTATTGATCCCAGCTGAGCATGGTGGTGTGCACCTGCTAGTCCTAGCTACTCAGGAGGCTAAGGCAGGACGATGGCTTGAGTCCAGGAGATCGAGGCTGCAGTGAGCTATGATTGCACCAGTGCACTCCAGCCTCAATAACACAGTGAGACCCTGTCTCAAAAAAAACAAAAAAATTATTGGCCACCCAAGTGCCTGTGCCAGAATGAGGTAGGGGTGGCATTGACATGTGGCCCATGGAGGCTTCACCCCTAAGAGAAGTCCCCCTAGGCCTCATCCACCAGCCTCCCCTGGCCCACCAGCCCCCTACCTCCTCCTATCCATGGCCTCCCATGTCGTGGGGCTGCCACAAATCTGAGTTGACCCTTCGCTGTTTGCAGCCACATCTGCCGGAGCCTGATGTCCAGGCTGGGGGTGCACAGGCTGCTCCCATTGGAGGAGATGATGTCCTTCCTCTGAAAGTCCCACTTGTTTCTAGCCCAAGTGGAGAAAGTGAATGGGCATCATGAGATTTGCCTACAGAGAGGGCCACACTCAGGCATATCACTGGGTGTGCAGGGAGCAGATATGACGACGCCTTGGGCTCCACATCAGAGTGCTCCATGCAGCCCCAAGTGTGTAACAGGGAAGGGACAACAGAATATCCCCGTCCCAGCCCATGCCTGTGCTCAGGCCCCACCAGGAACAGAGGGCAGCACTGGGCATCTGGAGAGCCCCGTGTAAGCAAGGGGGTGAACCTCTCCTGGGGACACTGGGGGGCAGCTTCGGCGTCCCATCAGACTTCACTTACAAGACACAAATGCAAAGATGAAACTATTGAGAATCTCAACATGGCAACCACAGAGCATTAAACTCCAAGAGAGGGGCCTTTCCAAGCATGGGGCTCCATGAACCTGCACTGGTCACACACCCTACTGAGCCCAGAAATGAGACCCAAGCACCATCCACACAAACCTGCATGATGGGAGCATGTCATGTCAGGTCCGGAGCATTCTGGTCACTTCAAAGGAAGGAAACGAGGCTGGATGGGGCAAGATCTGAGAGTGAGTGGAGCCACCCGACTATGGTCAGGGCAGCTCCATTCATTGTCAGCTCTGTCTTTGGAGATGGCCATCTCTCCAGGATGCAGAGATCTTTTCCCACCTCGGAGACCCCATTTCCCAAGCCCATTCATCTGCCTGCACCAGCAGCAGCCCTGAAGCCCTGTCACCAAGTGTTGGCCAAGTCCCCATACAGCTGGATGCCCCTTCCTCGGATCCTGCAAGTAGGATCCCTACCCCCACCCACAAATACACACACCTCTCCTCCGCAACCTCCAAGGCCTGTCTCCCACCCTCCCTTTCTGGAACACCAAGCACCTCTCTTCTATGATAACAGAGTTTTACAAAGCCAGCAATAGTGCAATTTTCTGCACTGCATTTTGTAAATTCCTCAAAGCCAGGAAATGCAAAGAATTTAGTTTTGGTTTCCTGGGGCCACCATAACAAAGTACCATGAACTGGGTGGTTTAAACAACAGAGATTTACTGTCTCACCATTCTGGAGGCCATAAGTCCAAGATCAAGGTGTGGGCAGGGTTGGTTCCTTCCCAGTGCTGTTAGGGAGAATCTGCTCCGGCCTCTCTCCTTCGCTCATATGTAGATGGCTGTCTTCTCCCTGTCTCTTCACACTGTCTTCCCTCTATGCGTGTCTCTGTGCTCCAATTTCCTTTTTTTTTTTTTTTTTTAGACGGAGCCTTGCTCTGTCGCCAGGCTGGAGTGCAGTGGCATGATCTCAGACCACTGCAACCTCTGCCTGCCGGGTTCAAGCGATTCTCCTGCCTCAGCCTCCCAAGTAGCTGGGACTACAGGCACCCGCCACCACGCCCAGCTAATTTTTGTATTTTTAGTAGAGACGGGGTTTCACCATGTTGGCCAGGGTGGTCTCCATCTCTTGACCTTGTGATCTGCCTGCCTCGGCCTCCCAAAGTGCTGGGATTACAGGTATGAGCCACTGCACCGGGGCCCAAATTTCCCCTTTTTATAAGGACATCAGTCATATTGGATTACAGACCACCCTAAAAACCTTGCTTTAACTTGTTGCCTCTATTTCCAGACGAGTCACTTCCTGAAGTACTGGGAGCTTTCACATATGAATTTGGAGACTCAGGGAGGTGTAGGGCAGGGGTCCCCTATCTCCAGGCCACAGACAGGTAGGAGTCTATGGCCTGTTAGGAACAGGGCTGCCTGGCAGGAGGTGAGCAGCTGGCAAGTGAAGCTTCATCTGTATTTTATTTATTTATTTATTTATTTATTTGAGACGGAGTCTTGCTCTGTTGCCAGGCTGGAGTGCAGTGGAGTGATCTCCGCTCACTGCAACCTCCGCCTCCCAGGTTCAAGCAATTCTCCTGCCTCAGCCTCCCGAGTAGCTGGGACTACAGGCACCTGCCACCACGCCCGGCTAATTTTTTTGTATTTTTTAATAGAAACGGGGGTTCACCATGTTGGCCAGGATGGTCTCGATCTCTTGACCTTGTGATCCACCCACCTCGGCCTCCCTGGAGCTGGAATTACAGGCGTGAGCCACTACGCCTGGCTGCTTCATCTGTATTTACAGCCACTCCCCATCACTTGCATTATGGCCTGAGCTCTGCCTCCTGTCAGATAAGCAGTGGCATTAGATTCTCATAGGAGCTCAAACCCTATTGTGAACTGTGCATGCGAGAGATCTAGGTTGCACCCTCCTTATGAAAATCTAATGCCTGATGATCTGTCACTGTCTCCCATCACCCCCAGATTGCAGGAAAACAAGCTCAGGGCTCCCACTGATTCTACATGATGGTGAGTTGTAGAATTATTTCATTATCTATTACAATGTAATAATAATTGAAATAAAATGCACAATAAATGGAATGGGTTTGAATCATTCTGAAACCATCTCTTGCCCTGTCTGTGGAAAAACTGTCTTTCACTAAGCCGGTCCCTGGTGCCAAAAAGGTTGGGGATCGCTGGTATAGAGGACACAGTTAAATCCATAATGAAATCTGAAGGAAAAAGCATAGGGCAAGATGTACACACAAATTAGGATCCAAATAAGTGATCTATTGTCTATGAATACCTCCCTTGCCCCAGTTTGGACAAAGACATACTGATTAATTGTGTTCAAAGGGCAACCCCAAGAAGAGTGGGGACCCCCACCCCAAAAGTGAAGAGTACACAGAACAGAAAAGAAATGGATGCTTGTTGATTAGAAACCTGCTTGTTTTGCCACCAACAAAGTGAGTTTCATGGCTGACTGGCTCTTAGAACTCCAAGTTTTTGCCATCAGTGACTTCAGACATCCTGAGACACCAAAGCTTGACTTATATAACTCTGCTTCCTCTCTGGGGAGGTAAAAGAAAACTATTGAGCTAGTTATGCAAGGAGATAAAATATCCCTTTCTGTTTGTCTTTTGCATTAGCTAATATTTGTGTTCCTGAAAAAGTTGTGGGTCAATTGATTTTGCTAAATGGAATCATTTTAAATGCACCAGGGAAGTCTGTGACTTAAAGGGAACCACACTGAGTTATTTGGGACATTGGGGTGCTCAGTTGGGATGGCTGTGTTTTGGGGTAGTTGTGTTCAGAGGGTGCAAGGTGTGGGAAAAAAAATCCCACCTTGGGCCCCAAAAGTGATGGGAGCTGATCTATATAGAACTCTGAGCACAATGCCTAACACATAGCAAGCTGTCAGTGACTACCAAAGCCATCGTCATGTTACGTTCAGTCTTCCCTTTCTGGCCACCCAGTGGTTTTCCACCCCTCTGCTATGGACTGAATGTTTTTGCAACTCCAAAATTCATAGGCTGAAGCCCTACCCCATGATATGATGGCATTTGGAAGTGGGGCCTTTGGGAGATAATTACGGTTAGATGAGGTCTTGGAGTAGCATCCCCATGATGGGATTAGTGTCCTTGCAAGAAGAGACACCAGCGAGCTCTCTCTCTCCCTCTGCCCTACCTTGAAGATACAATGAGAAGGTGGCTGTTTGCAAGCCAGGAAAAGAGCCCTCACCGGAAGCTATACCCTGACCTTGGACTTCCATCCTCCAGAACCACGAGAAGACAAATTTCAGTTGTTCAAGCCACCCAGACTATGCTATTTTGTTATGGCAGCCTGAGCTGACTAAGATACCTCCATTTGAGGTCTTTGTGCATGCGGACCCCTGAAGGCATCTCCTAGGACCTGGGGCTCCTTCTTTTTTTCCTTTTGAAAGGCCTCTCCCTTCCTATTGCATGAATGTGACATCAGTGTCCCTCCATAGCTCCCTGCAGACATAAGTACCCATGTCACCCCATGTCACTCCCTCCTTCCCCACTTTACCAGCACCCCGACTCCTCCTCTGCCCAAATGTATCCCCTGGGAAGAAGGGCATGGCAGCCATCTGTGCCTTAGTGGGATTTTGTTACCAGCTTTTCTCTAGTGACTCATCTGAGTCTTACATCTTGGAATTACAGAATGTTAGAGTTTATAAGTCCACTAGTCCAGAGATCTACCAGCTGCACAGAGGGCACTGGGAGCTGCTATGGGTGGGGAGGAGGAGCCCATGGAAGCATCTGAGTCCCCAACTCTATAGCCAAAGTAACTCCCTTCATCTGTTGCATATGTGCAGCTGGGGCAGGGCTCAGACACCCTCACACAGGCACATGCACACACTCACACACACCTTCCCACACTCACACACCTGCATGCACACCTGCCCTCACATCATATATCACTCTCTCACACTCATACACACACTCACACCAGTGTCTGTGCATATGCACTGACAATCCACCCTCAGGGACCTGGGGAAGATGGGAGCCTCCAGTTGGGGGGAGGAGGATGGGTGAGGAGGGGTTGAACAGGTAGCCACCCAGCATCCATCTCCATCCAGACCCCACAGGCACCACCCAGACCTGGGAGAGCCACTTTCCCCATCCAACTCAGCTCCCTGGCTCCCCTTGGGCCAGGAGCTTCCTGGCCTGTGCCCTTCACATTCCTACAGTGGGCAGGGACTGTAGTGAGGACCCCCAGAGGTCCCATGAACCAAGCAAGTGGACACAGGGGACTGAGTGGGAGCCGAAGGGCGAGGACCCCACCAACAGTGCCCACAGGGACTCACAATGTGACCCCATTTTGGAGCCAGAGGCAAGGACCCGGGACTTTGGGGGCTTTGTAGGGAAGCTGGAGATAACTTCTCTTGTCTCAAACCTGTCATTTTCAGATGGGACCACTGTGTCAAGAAAGCTGAGGGTCACATGGCCAGTGAGTGGCACAACTGAAACCAGAACTCGGTCTCCTGGTTTCTGTTGCATTAAATGTTCCCCAAGGGGAAGACACATCCAGGTGCACTGAGTCTCATAGAAGCCTTGGGAGGGGATAGGTATGCACACACGCTCATGTGCCTTGACCCCCTCTGCAGGGAAGACAATGGGAAGCCCAGAGGAAGGAAAGAGGGGAACCCAGTCCTAGAGCCCACCATGTGCCAGGCACCATGTGAGTGCCTCACAGGCGCCTTCCCATTTGATCTACATGAAGTGACTGTTGCTGATGAGGAGACTGGGGCAAAGGACTTGTCCATCTTATGCAGCAGACAAGCAGCAGAGCTAGATTCTACGTCCAGAGGCTATGGTCTCTCCCGAACCACACCTTCTCCCACAGCCTGCTTTTGTCCTCCCATTACCCCTCTTCCAACCACTGCTGACAGGTTCAGATCTACACCCATGCATGTCCAGAGACCTGCACAACCCCATCCAGGGCGCCACCCAACTCCTCCCAAAGCACCATCAATTCTCATCCAGAGCCCTGCCCACCCCAGCCAGAGCCCCACCCACAATCATCCGGAGCCCCATCCACTCTCATCCAGAGCCCCACCCACTCTCATCCAGCACCCCACACAATCCAGCCAGGCCCTGTGCATCCCCAATCAGAGCCACGCCCATTCCCATCCAGGGCCCCTCCCAATTCCTTTCAAAGTGCCACCAATTCTCATCCAGAGCCCTGCCCACCCCATTCAGAGCCCCACCCATTCTCATTCAGAGCCCCACTCACCCCACCCAGAGCTCCACCCATCTCCATTCAGGGCCTTGTGCATCCCTGTCCAGAGTTGCACCCACTCCCAGCCAGAGCCCCACCCATTCTTATTCAGAGCCCCACCCACCCCATCAGAGCTCCACCCATTGCCAGCCAGGGCCTGTGCATCCCCATCCAGAGCCCCGCCCACTCTCATCCAGAGCCCCGCCCCTCACAGCCAGGCCCCGCCCATGGAAAGCTGACAGGTTCCCTGTTCACCCTCAAGGCACCTCTTCCCCACGAAGTGGGTATTCCCGAGCCAACACTTTCAGCCTCGATAGTTTGGATTCGTTGCCTCCAGTTTTGGTCCTGGCTATATTCTTGTTCTTTTTTAGTTCTATTAATTAAAGCTCTTTGGGAAAAAACAATTAAAATAAACCAGTGCCAGTGACACTTCCTTCTGCACTTTTGTCTGTGCATTACCCAAGAATCCAGTAAGGAGAAGAGGAAGAGACTCCTCTGTGAACAGTGGGCACCCGCCTGTTTGGCGCCATCCCAAACTCCCCTGAGTCAGGGTTGTCATTCATTGTGGCGGTCCCACCCAGCAACCTTTTGGGGTAATAGAATTAGTCTACAAAGGCCAGGCATGGTGGCTCATGCCTGTAATCCCAGCAGTTTGGGAGGCCGAGGCGGGAGGATCACAAGGTCAAGAGATGGAGACCATCCTGGCCAACAGGGCAAAACTCTGTCTCTACTAAAAATACAAAAATTAGCTGGGCATGGTGGTGTGCATTTGTCCCAGCTACTCGGGAGGCTAAGGCAGGAGAATCGCTTGAATCTGGCAGGCAGAAGTTGCAGTGAGCTGAGATCGCGCCACTGCACTGCACCCTGGTGACACAGCGAGACTCCGTCTCAAAAAAAAAAAAAAAAAAAAGAAAGAAAAGAAAAGAAAAGAAAAAAGAATTAGTCTAAAAAGACTGATGACTGGAAATAAGTGATACAACCAGGAGAGCCATGATTTTTTTGGTTTGTTTGTTTGAGATGGAGTCCCACTCTGTTGTCCAGGCTGGAGTGCAGTGGCACAATCTCTGCTCACTGCAACCTCCACCTCCTGGGTTCAGGTGATTAGGAAAGCCATGATTTGATGTGGAGTCCCAGGAAGTGGATCCAGAGTTGTTCTTAATGCAAGAGCCACAGCCCACTAGAAACCGAATTGCAACACCCCCAGTCTGTCTGGAGACCTGAGGCAACACCCCCGATCTGTCTGGCCGCCCTCCTATGCCCACTGGTTTCCCCTGGAAAATAGAATAATGCCAGGCCGGGCGTGGTGGCTCATGCCTGTAAGCCTAGCACTTTGGGAGGCTGAGGCTGGTGGATCACTTGAGGTCAAGGGTTCAAGACAGGCCTGGCCAACATGGTGAAACCCCGTCTCTACTAAAAATACAAAAATTAGCTGGGCATGGAGGCACTTGCCTGTAATCCCAGCTGCTCAGGAGGCTGAGGCAGGAGGATCGCTTGAACCCACGAGACGGAGGCTGCAGTGAGCCGAGATCGTGCCACCGCACTTCAGCCTGGGTGACAGAGCGAGACTCTGTCTCAAAAAAAAAAAAAAGGGAAAGTGCTCACAGAGATTTTTGGAATCATTCAAAACTTTCATTCATTTTCACAAGAACTGATTCCTGGAATAACCAGGCATGTAGAAGTGTGTTCTCATGGGCACCTCTTCACGGAAGAAGGGATGTGCAGTTTGGCTTGACTCAACCACCACCTCATCTCCCCCGTTGTAAAGATGACTCAATACTTCCCAAATGGCCCCAGGTTGAGTGATTGTTATTAAACCTGCAAGGAAGTTTAGGATGAATAGAACTGTCTGGAACATCTATAAAGGGAACCCAGAAAGGCCCAAGCAGCCTATCATCGGAGATCACGCCTGGGCTTTCTTCGCAGACCGTCTGTCCAGGGCCGTCTGGCCATGGAGCTCGGGCCTCCATGTGGCGCCTGGAGACCTGTTCAAAAGGCTGATATGGTTTTCCTGGGGAGGAGGCAGACAGGAAAGGGGAGAAAGTTCTTACCCGGTGAGTAAGAAACTTCAGCGGGTTTCTGGAAGACAAGAAAATGAATGGGGCCACACGGAATGATAAAAGTGGGAGGAAGTCATGACTAGGAATTCAGTGGAATGGTGGGGAGGGGGGGTGGGAATCCAGCCAGGCTGGCCTGGTAGAGGCTGGGGAAAGGGGGACTGAGAGTGGCGTGATTAGGAAACATCTGCTCCTGTCCGCTTTCACCAGCCGTCTCCCTGGCCCACGTGCTGACAAATATGGCAGCCTTCATCCAACCCCAGGCAGACCACTGGGCAATCAGGAGAGAGAACCAGCGCCCAGAATTGCCTTCCTCCCACAGAGACTGGAGGCATCCGGGGCAACCTACTCACTCGCCCTCAGAGGAAGCCTGGGTGTCAGCACGCCCTCACGGTGTCCAAAAACCCCACTCAGGGAGCCAATACAAGAAGGAAAAAGAATGTTCTCAGCTCACACGGGGAGAGAAGCAGAGGCAGGAAGAATGTGGTGTTGATCAATTGAGCAATTAAGTCCTCACTGACCACACAGCAAGCATCAGTAGTTCCTTTTTTTATTTTTATTTGTATGGTTTTTTGTTATTTTTTGTTTGTTTTTTGAGACTGAGTCTCGCTCTGTTGCCCAGGCTGGAGTGCAGTGGCACGATCTCAGCTCACTGCAACCTCTACCTCCCAAGTTCAAGCAATTCTCCTGCCTCAGCGTCCCAAGTAGCTGGGATTACAGGAGCCCGCCACCCCACCTGGTTAATTGTTGTATTTTTAGTAGAGATGGGGTTTTACCATGTTGGCCAGGCTGGTCTCGAACTTCTGACCTCAAATGATCTGCCAGTCTCAGCCTCCCAAAGTGCTGGGATTATAGGCGTGAGCCACCATGCCCAGCTTATTTTTATTTTTAGAGACACTCTTGTTCTGTTGTTCAGGCTAGAGTATACTGGCGCCATCAGAGCTCACTGCAGCCTCCAACTACTGGCCTTACGCAATCCTCCCCGCTCAGCCTTCTGAGTAGCCGGGACTGCAGGTATGCACCGCCATGCCCAACTAATTTTTAAAAATTTAAAAAGAGACACAGTGTCTCACTATGTCACCCAAGCTGGTCTCAAACTCCTGGGTTCAAGCAGTCCTCCCACCTCAGCCTCCCAAAGTGCTGAGATTACAGGCATGAGCCACGGCTTGCAGTGTTACTCTTGGCAAGTGAAGAAACAGAGAAAGAAGCATATTGTCCAGCATTCCAGCAACAGCTACCAGATGAGCTGCGGAGGGAAACTGTGCAGAGAGGTGGTCCTGGAGTCAGCAGGATGGGGGTGGGAGGAAGGGGTCAGGAAACTGTCATTTTCTATCCTAAGCTTCCACTTGGTTCGATTTGTATCTGAGGCCTTATATTATTGGAAATCGTTTGTGTAAAATTTTTTTTTAACCAGAACATTTTCACAAGACTTACGGCCACAGACACCAATCACAATGGAGAAACTTACTGGGTCGCTAATTTCAGAGCTTTGTTTCTTGCAAACGTCTGCTCAAAAGACATTAGCTCTCCCTCCTCCCTGAGTCACCTAAGGCAAACTGGTTAATATATAATTTGGGGCCAGGCTCAGTGGCTCATACCTCTAATCCCAGCACTTTGGGGGGCTGAGGCAGAGTTCAAGACCAGCCTGGCGCCACATGGCGAAACCCCATCTCTACAAAAAATTAGTTGGGTTTGGTGACACGGGCTTGCAGTCCCAGCTACTGGGGAGGCTAAGATGGGAGGATCCCTTGAGTTTGAGGCTGCAGTGAGCTATGATCACACCACTGCACTCCAGCCTGGGTGACAGAGTAAAACCATGTCTCAAAAAAAAATTAAAAATTTTTTAAAAAGCAGATTTCAATAGAAAAGAGGGAGAAAGGGAGCCGACTGAGGAGAGAAATGGAAGGAAACATTTTAAACTCAGAGTATTTACCTTACATTTATTTATTGGAAAACAAAACAAAACAAAAAAAAACACTGCCCAGAGAGCAGCCCTGAGAGCTTGCAATGGTGCGTGTTCCAAGATGATGTCTCCGTGAATTCAGAGTCCAGGGGTGCTTCTGAGATGCATTCAGAGAACTTTCTTTGCATCTCATGGGCTAAAGAATAAATCAGGCCAGGTGCGGTAGCTCACACCTGTAATCCCAGCACTTTGGGACACCTAAATGGGCGGATCACCTGAGGTCAGGAGTTTGAGACCAGCCTGACCAACACGGAGAAACCCCGTCTCTACTGAAAATACAAAATTGGCCGGGTGTGGTGGTGCCTGCCTGTAATCCCAGCTACTCAGGAGGCTGAGGCAGGAGAATCGCTTGAACCCGGGAGGCGGAGATTGTGGTGAGCCAAGATTGTGCCATTGCACTCCAGCCTGGGCAACAAGAGCAAAACTCTATCTCAAAAAAAAAAAAAAAAAGAATAAATCAATACCCCTAAATGGCACCGAAAGAAGGAAGAATTCTAGCAAATTCACAGATCAAAATTCTGTTTTCTCATTCTATTCTGGACGACAATATTTTGTCTTTTAGTCTAAAGTAAGAACTGTACATGTCACTAATACATGTGTGATCAAGCACGCCAAAGTCCCCCAGCTTAGCAAGTCACCCTGTCTGTATGGTTGCCTCTACTGTAGGCAGAAAATCTTATTTAATTAGATAATAATTAGATAAGTGAGAAGAGAGGTATAAGAAGTGTCAGTGCTAATTGCATTTCCTGCACAGGCCTGCATCCTGTTGTTTCACTTTTAGCGACATTCACACCCGTCACAAGATGACCTTGACTTCAGGAATTTGAGACCAGAAAGGTGTGACCGTCACTTTTCTTATTCTGCCTGACCTGCACTTGTGAAATAGGAGTTCCCTGGAGATGAGGCACAGTCCACTGGGCCTGCCATAAATACTATGTGTTCCATGTGTCCCAAAGGCCAAGGCCAATGCTTTCACTGCAGATGGCTCACCATGCAGGGGGAGGCAGGGAAGACTGTATGAATCCAGAACGCTGAGTTTCTGGATGCTCATGATCAGATCCCGCCCTGGGACATGTTTAAAATGAGTAGAGACTTTTGCAGACTGGGCAACATAGCAAGACCCCATCTCTACAAAAAAAAAAATTTTAACTAGCAAAAAATTTAAAAATCAGCCTCACGAGTAGCTGGGACTACAGATGCGTGCCAACATTAGGGCATGGTAGTCCCAGCTGCTCATGAGGCTGAGGCATGAGGATTGCTTGAGCCCAGGAGTTGGAGGCTGAAGTGAGCTATGGTCATGCAACTGCACTCCAGCCTGGGCAACATAGCAAGACCCCATCTCTACAAAAAATTGTAAAATTAGCCAGATGTGGTAGTGCACAGTTGTAGTCTCAGCTACTTGGGAGGCTGAAGCAGGAGGATCGCTTGACCCCAGGAGTTGGAGGCTGCAGTGACCTAAGATCATGCAGCTGCACTCAAGCCTGAGCGACAGAGAAAGACCCTGTCTCAAAAAAAAAAGAGAGAGAGACAGAGACAGAGACAGAGAGACTTTTGCAGGTGTAGGGAAAAAACACTGCACCAGACATTCATCATCACAAGAAGGGGGACTAGGGAAAAACCAAGACTCCACATGTGAGGTTCTCTTCGCTGTGTGACATGAACCTCGTGAACCAGGAGGACTTTGATGGACAGCCTGTTGTGAGTGTGGTTTCTGCGAAACTAGGTGAGAGGCAGATGTGACGTTAAGAGTTGTATGGTCATAGACATCAAATCGGAGGCACATAGATGCAGTGAGTGCCTAAGACAAGCAGGAGGCCTCATCATCCTCGGGACCAGCTGCCTCGGGAGCTGAATCTTCTCCCCCAGGAGCTGAGCTGGGTAACAGCATCTCTCAAGCAAAGGGCACCTGAGTTTGGAAGCAAATGAAAAGAGGTGGGACCTCCTTTGGTCTTATGGGACCAAAGCTGTCTACAGCCCTTACTAGTCTGGGGTTACAAATGAGATCACAGCAATTTCCACATTACAGTGCCTCTGAATCCACAGCTGTCTGGCCGTAAGACCTCAGCACCCCCCAGTGTCACCCAGGATATTTCTGGGACACCCAAGAAATATTGTAACTGGGCTCAGGGACCCACACCCTCATTCTGCAGCTCTAGCCTTCTTGCCTCAGTTGCTGGTGCCCCCCGTGAAGCCACAGCATCTGTCACACAGTTTAGCCCGCAAGTGTCAATCACAGCTCCCTGTTTCCTATTCCAACCCAATAGCAGGGACCGAAGGGAGGAGCAAAAACTCCACCCCGGAATAGAGTGCGGAGTCTCACCTTCCGTCTGATTGGACCAGCTTAGGTCACATGGCCAGCCCTGGACCAATCACAGTCACCAAGGGAAATGACACAGGCTCAGGTTCACTGGGGTCCAGGCGGGGAAAGGTCAGTGTTGTGGGAGGGGAGGCGGTCAACTCTACCAACTTAGGGCCCTGGTGGAAGGAAAGTGGGAAATGAATTTTAGGTAGTGCATAAGGGTTCTCCAGAGAAACAGAACTAATAAGACATCTATATAAAGGAATGTATTATAAAGAATTGGCTCATGCAATTAGGGAGGCTGAGAAGCCCTAAGATAGTGTAGTCTGCAGGCAGGAGGCCCAGGAGAACTGATCGTATAGATTCGGTCCCAGTCCACCTCTGAAGGCAGAAGACCAATGTGCTGGCTTAAAGCTCAAAGACAGACAGGAGAAGTTCTTTTTTTATTTTATTTTATTTTATTTTTGAGATGGAGTCTTGCTCTGTCGCCCAGGCTGGAGTGCAGGGGCCCGATCTTGGCTCTCTGCAACCTCCGACCTCCGGGTTCAAGCAATTCTTGTGCTTCAGCCTACTGAGTAGCTGGGATTACAGGCACCCACCACCACTCTTGGCTTTTTTTTTTTTTTTTTGACAGCGTCTCACTATGTCACCTAGGTTGGAGCGCAGTGGTGCAATCTCAGCTCACTGCAACCTCTGCCTCCTGGGTTCAAGCGATTCTCCTGCCTCAGGCTCCTGAGTAGCTGGGATTACAGGCGCACACCACCACGCCTGGCTAATTTTTGTATTTTTAGTAGAGACAGGGTTTCACCATGTTGGTCAGGCTGGTCTCGAACTCCTGACCTCATGATCCACTCGCCTAGGCCTCCCAAAGTGCTGGGTAATCCCAGCGTGAGCCACCGCACTCAGCCCATGCTCGGCTAATTTTTGTATTTTTAGTAGAGATGGGATTTTCACCATGTTGACCAGGCTGGTCTCGAACTCCTGACCTTAAGTGATCTACCTGCCTTGTCATCCCAAAGTGCTGGGATTACAGGCGTGAGCCACCGCGCCCAGCCAAGAAGTTCTCTTGTATTCAGGCTTTTTGTCCTAATGAGGTCTTCAATTGATTGGATGAGGTCCACCCACATTAGGGGGAGGCAATCTGCCTTACTCCAGCCTACTGACTTAAATGTTAATCTCATCCAAAAACACTCTTAGAGACAAACCCAGGATGATGCTTGACCAAATGTCTAGGCACCCTGTGGCTCAATCAAGTTGACTCATAAAATTAACCATCAGGTTGGAAGCTGTGGCTCATGCCTGTGATCCCAGCACTTGGGGAGGTTGAGGCAGGAGGATTGCTTGAGGCCAATGTTTGAGACCAATCTGGGCAACATAGCAAGACTCCATCTCTACAAAAAAAAAAATTTAATTAGCCTCGTGTGGTGTCCTATACCTCAGGAGGCTGAGGTGGGAGGATCGCTTGAGCCCAGGAGTTCAGGCTGCAGTGAAGTACAGTCACACCATTGCACTCCAGCCTGGGCAACAGAGTGAGACCATATTTCTAAAAAGAATAAAAAATAAAATAACCATCACAGGTAGGCACCAACAATGTACACCACAACTGTAGTGTCTGTGCCCAGGGTCTGCATGCCAGTGCCCTGGAAGCCATGGCCTCCCTGAGGCCAGGCACCGCTGGATCTACCTCTGCATCTATCAACAGAGTCCAGGGCCACTCTGCCCATCTTTGGGGCTTCACTGAGGTTCTTCTGAAAATGCCTCTCCACATCACAACTCCAGACACAGATACTGCAGTCCCCTCTCTGGGACCCCTCCTCGGTATTCTCTTCTTCCTGTATTTCTCCAGCCACTCCTACACAAATCACCTCCTTCCTCTTTCTGCCCCACCAAGAAGAGCCTCTATTCTAATCAATTCCTAAAAACAGATTAGTCATAATTGTATGAAGAGGGTAAACATGTTCCCTTCACGCTACAATTTTCCAAAGGGGACATGTTTTGAAAGTGTCATAAATGTATCAAACCATCAAATGTATTAATGCATGAAGTCAGCTTGATAAATTGGCACACTTAATTCATGGTGGTGTGTGCTTTATGACAAGGTAAAAATTGCCCCATTTTCATCAAGACCGAAAATAAAAACCAACGACTATGATAATGAGTAGTCTGTGTTTCACCCATTCTCCAAACTGAAAGCTGGAAATGCCCTCTAAATGCCCTCTCACCAGCCCTGTACCTGTCACAGGGTTCAGACAGGGAAACAGAGGCCCTGTGAGGATCGAGGGATGAGATTATACACACGTGCACACACACACACACACACACAAACGTATATATGCATGTATATATGTGTGTATACGTATGCATATATATGTATATGTGTGTGTATATATGTATTCCAAAAATGAGGGAGAGGAAATTTAGGGAAACAGTCCGCAAAAGGACTCTCACTTCTGACGCCCCCAGCAAGTTCAGGGGGTCTCCAAGACCACCTGCAGGTTTGATAATTTGCTAGAAGGACTCACAGAACTCAGAAGGGCATCCTACTCACACTTACAGCTTATTACAGCAAAAGGACACAGATTAAAATCAGCCCAGGGAAGAGGCACATGGGACAGAGTCCAGGAGGGCTCCACACATGGATCTCCCAGTTGTCCCCTCCCAGTGGAGTTTCGGGCAGCGCTGACATCTCCCAGCAATGAGGTCTGACAACGCACACGGATACGTTTCTCACTTGCCATTTGGACAACAAGGATGTGTGGCGCTGGCAAGAAGGGCTGCTCACAAGGTAAGTTCTGTTTCCCACCTTCACTCTCACTTCCTCTGATGGATTTCTCCTGCGGAACATGCCAAAGACAGCGCACTCTCATGCCATGTTCAAGAGGTATCCTGAGCTGGCTTCTCCTGGGCTTCTCTCTTCCTCCCTGGGCCACCTTGCCTCCCTCCCGGCCATCTGCACACCACCCCAGGAAAGGCTCCTCTGCTTAGGGGTGGCACCTGGACACATGCCACCCAGGCTTGAAGGGGGAGCAGGCAGCCTCCCAGACCAAGCTCCCCATGTGCAGGTGGCTGTATGTGCTGCAAAGAAACATGGAGAAAAAGCAAAGAAGGACTGCCGTCTGTCTTCCTTGCCACCTCAGGTCTCCCCACAACAGTCAGGAATAAAACTCGCCTCCTTCAACCACCTTCTGAATCTCCCCTTTATAAAACATGATATTTATTAAGATTGTTTAATTTTTAAAGAAAATTGGCCAGGCATGGTGGCTCATGCCTGTAATTCCAGCACTTTGGGAGGCTGAGTCAGGAGGATCACTTGAGCCCAAGAGTTTGAGACCAGCCTGGGCAACTTAGCGAGATGCTGTCTCTATTTAAAAAAAAAAAAAAAAAAAGAAAAAGAAAATTCCAAATGAGCCATAATCTCTCCACCTAGATAATTCCTGCTGACATTCTGAAATAATAAAATATATATGTATGTGTGCCTATATATATTCATATTATATAGTCATATGTTGAATATATATTTATATGTTGAATGCACAGTATATGAATATATATTTATCACATTCATATATATTCATATCATGTATATTCATATGTTGAATATATATAGTATATGAATATATATTTATATCACATATTCGTATATATTCATATTATATATTCATATCATGTATATTCATATGTTGAAAATATGTATATATATAGGCACACACACATATACATATATATGTAAAATTAGAAACAGATCAAAAGTTTAGAGGGGGCTGGGTGGGTATTTCACGCCTGTAATCCCAGAACTTTGGGAGGCTGAGGCAGTCAGATCACTTGAGGTCAGGAGTTCGAGACCAGCCTGGCTAACAGGGTGAAACCCAGTCTCTACTAAAAATATAAAAATTAGCCGGACATGGTGGTGTACACCTGTAGTCCCAGCTACTCGGGAGGCTGAGGCACAAGAATCACTTGAACCTGGGAGGTGGAGGCTGTGGTGAGCTGAGATCACACCACTGCACTCCATCCTGGGCGACAGAGCAAAACTCCGTCTCAAAAAAAAAAAAAGTTTAGAGGGATATTATATTAGTCATCTACTAGAGCAATCGTGCTGCGTCCCAAAGAACCCCCAAATCTTAGTGGTTTTCAGTGACAAATACTTTTTTCACTTACAGGTCTGCAAGTGGCTGGAACAGCTGTTTCCATTTGTGGGTCTCCACATCATCCCCAGTCTAGGACCAGTGATAACGTAGAGCATATTCTTCTCAGGCCATTGGCAGAAACACAAGAAGCCAGACCAAACCACAAAAGCACATTGAAAGCCTCTGTTTGCACAACACTCCCTCATATTCTATTGCTGAACGCAAATCACGTAACCAAACCCAAGGAGAGACGTCTACTTCACACCCAGTAGGAAGAGGAAGGGGAGCAGATAACTACTGAAAAATGGTTCAGTCTACCACAGATTTCTACAAAGTTAAGAAATTAAGTAAACACGCCAGGCATGGTTCACACCTGTAATCCTAACATTTTGTGAGGCTGAGGCAGAAGGATTGCTTAAAGCCAGGAGTTTGAGACCAGCCTGGGCAACATAGCAAGACCCTCATCTCTACAAAAAATAAAAATAAAATAAAGAGAAATGAAGTAAACACTCCCCTCCCCACTCCCATACAGAAATATACACATACACCCATGTATAAAGCAAATATTCACATTTATGTGGATATATTTTTAAATACAAAAAGGAGTCCTATCATATACATGCTATTTGTTTCTTTTTGAGAGCTTTGCACATATAATTTTTCTGTTGCTTTGTCTAATAAACACATAGGACTTCCTATGTGTCACACACCATTTTAAGAGCTTTACACATATAACCCATTTATTGGCACAAAAAGATCCTGGGGCTGCCGGGCACGATGGCTCATGCCTGTAATCCCAGCACTTTGGAAGGCCAAGACAGGCAGATCATGAGGTCAGGAGATCGAGACCATCCTGGCTAACATGGTGAAACCCTGTCTCTACTAAAAATTCAAAAAATTAGCTGGGCATGGTGGCAGGCACCTGTAGTCCCAGCTACTTGGGAGGCTGAGGCAGGAGAACGGCGTGAACCCGGGAGGCGGACATTGCAGTGAGCTGAGATCGTGCCACTGCACTCCAGCCTGGGGAACAGAGCATCTCAAAACAAAACAAAACAAAGATCCTGGGGCATGTATCTTGAGATACTCTTGAGAACAGATTTTTAGCATAACTTTATTGCTGAGAATATTTTTAATTTTCATGATTATTTCCTAGTTGTCTTCCAGAAAGAGTGCACTGATTTACACTCCCACTGGCACATAGGAAAATATCTACTCCTCCATCCTCACCAGCCCTGAGGCATCACAGTTTTCCATTTTTGTTGACCTGATAAATGAATAACAAATTTCACTGTTGTTTGTTTTACATTTCTTTAAGAATGAGGCTGAGCAGCCTTCCCACATTTACTGGCCATTTGTGTTTATTCTACTATAAATTGACCATTCATATCCTTTGCCTATTTTTCTATTATTTTCTTATTGACTTATGCAAATTCTTTATAAAGCAGAGAAACTGGCCTGTCCCATTTGTCTGCCACAGATGTTGCAAATATATTTTCCCAGTGTTTCATTGTTCTTGACTTTATGTTATGGTCTTCTCTATCAAAATGAAAGTTTTAGAATTTTCTGTAGTCAAATTTATCAACTCTTTAGTTTTTGAGTTCTAGGTTTTGTATTTTATTGCACTCACACTTTCTTCTATAATTTTATTTTCTTTGTAAACATTTTATTCTGAAACAATTATAGATTTATAGAACGTTATCAAGATAGGACAGAGAGGTTGTATATAATCCCCACCCAGTTTCTCCCAGTGGTTACAGCTTACATAGCTTTAGAAATTGACGTTGGCACAATGTGTACTTGCAGTTCTATGTAATTTTATCACTTGTGTGGATTCGTGTAACCACCATTGCAATCAAGATACAGAACTGTGTATCACCACAAATATCTCCCTCATGCTATCTCTTTATAGGCACACTCATACTCCTTCCCTCCACCACCTCTACCCCCAGGCTAATTTGTTTTTCATCGCTATAATGTCATTTTGAGAATTTTATACAAACGGAATCCTACACTCAGTGACCTTTTGAGATTGGCTTTTCTGAATCTTCATAATGCCCTTGGGACCCATCTAAGTTGTTGCCCGCATCAATAGTTCATTCCTTTTTACTGCTAAGTAGTATTTCATGGATGCTCCACAGTTTGTTAAACCATTCACCAGTTGTAGGGTTATTCCAGTTTTTGCTGTTACTAATAAAGCTGCTATGAATAATCTGTTTTTGCATAGATATAAGTTTTCATTTCTCTAGGATAAACATCCAAGAGTGAAATTGCTACACCATATGGTAAGTGTTTCTTAAATTTTTAAGAAACTGCTAAATTATTTTCCACAGTGGCTGTTTTTGAATTTGCTATGCTAATATCTCTCTTTTAACTGGTATATTTAGGCCATTTACATTTAATGTAATTATAATTTGTTAGGGCTTAAGCCTGACATTTTATTTTTTGTTTTCTTTTTTATGTCATTTCTCTGTTTTCTTTTTTCTGCCTTCCTGTGGTTTACTTGAACATTTGTTTAGAATTCTGTTCTTATTTATGGTTTTTAATGTATCTCTTTGCATACTTTTTAAGGTTACCTTAGATATTTTACTATGTATACATAATGAATCATAGTCTACTAGTGTCAACATTTAATCAGCTTGAAGGTAATGTAGAAACTTTACTTCCCTTTACACTTTCCCGTTTATAATTTAATTGTCTTAAATATTTCCCCTACATAAATTGAGTACTTCATCAATGTTATACTTTTTACTTGACCATCAGACATAACTTAGAACACTGAAGGATACAAGGAAAGCATATTGTATTTACCCATATTTGTAGCCTTTCTGTCTTTCTTTCTTTTTTCTTGGTATTCCAAGATTCATTCTTTATCATTTTCTTTTTTCTGAGACAGGATCTTGCTCTGTCACCCAGGCTGGAGTGCGATGGTGTGATCATGGCTCACCTCAGCCTCAACCTCCTGGACTCAAGCAATCCTCCCAGCTTAGCCTCCTAAGTAGCTGGGACTACCAGTGTGCACCACCATGCCCAGCTAATTTTTCTATTTCTTTGTAGATGCAGGGCTTTACCAGGTTGCTCAGTCTGGTTCCGAACTCCTGAGCTCAAGCAATCCATCTGGCTTGGCCCCTAAAATTGCTGGGATTACAGGCATGAGCCACTGCACCCAGCTGAGACCTTTCATTAGCCATTATTTCAGAGTAGGTTGGCTGGTGACCGAATCTCTTAGTTTCTCTTAATCTGAGGATGTCTTAAATGCCTCTTCATTTCCAAAGGACATTTTTACTTCATGTAGAATTCTGGGCTGACGATTCTTTTCTGTAAGCATTTGAAAACTGTTGTGCTTCTTCTTTTATGGCTTTATGGTTTCTAATGAGAAATCTGCTATAATTCGAATCATTTTTTCATATAGATAAAGTGTTATTTTCTCTCATTGTGTTCCAGTTTTTTTTAGAAATCTGATTACGATGTGTCTTGGAACATATTTCTTTGCATTTTCCTGATTGGGGTTTGTTTACCAAGCTTCTTCAACCTGCAGGTTTATGTCTGCCATCAAATTAGGTTGGTGGGGGGGTGGGGATTCAGCCATTCTTTCTTTGAAGAGTTTTTAGCCCCACCCTCTTTCTACTCTCCTTTCAGGACTTCTATGACATTAATATTAGATCTTTTATTATTATCCTATGGATCCTTGAAGCTTTATACAAGCCCATTTTCTTCCTGTTGTTCAGCTTGGGTAATTTCTATTATTCTTTTATCAAGTTTGCCACTTCTTTCCTCTGTCCCATCATTCTGTGGTCAAGCTCATTCACTGAGGTTTCATTTTGATTATTGTATTTTTCAGTTCTAAAATTTCCATTTGGGGCCGGACGCAGTGTCTCACACCTGTAATCCCAGCACTTTGGGAGGCCAAGGTGGGTGGGATCACCTGAGGTCAGGAGTTCGAGACCACTCGGGCCACATGGCGAAACCCCCGTCTCTATTAAAAATACAAAAATTAGCCAGGCTTGGTGGCACGTGACTGTAGTCCCAGCTATCAGGAGGCTGAGGCAGGAGAATTGCTTGAACCCAGGAAGCAGAGGTTGCAGTGAGCTGAGATCGTGCCACTGCACTCCAGCCTAGGCAACAGAGCCAGACTCTGTCTCAAAAACCAAAAAGTAAAAATAAAAACAAAAAATAAAAATAAAATTTCCATTTGTTGTTTTTCATATCTTCTATTTCTTTGCCAGGACTTCCTATTCCTTTGCTGAGATATTCTACATTTTCATTTGTTTCAAGTGTGTTCACAATTATGGAAGCATTTTTATGACAGCAGCTTTAAAATCCATTTCAGATAATTTTAACAGCTGTGCCATCTCAGTGTTGGTGTCTGTTGATTGCTTTGTCTCATTCAAGTTGAGATATTTCTCGATTTTGGTATAAGGAGTGATTTCTTAAGTTGAAATCACTCTTATAATATGTTACAAGACTGTGGATCTTATTTAAACCCTCTGTTTTACCAGAACTCCTTCCAATCACTCCAACAGCGAGGAGAACGGGTGCCTCGTTATCACTGGGTGGGGGTGTCAGTCTAGGTTCCACAAGGGTGTCCACCAAACCTGCAGAGGGAGGGGGTCTCATGAGCACCCAGCAGGATTGCAAGTATCAGTCCTCACTGGAGACTTCTCTGCCACCACTTCAGTGAAGGGGTGGGTTAGGGTGCCTCATTACAACCAAAAAAGTGACAGTCTGAGATCTACCCTTGGCCTTTGCCAGGAGTGGGCATAGGGTCTCAGTGCTTTCCGCCTTATTTGGCTGGAGTGCAGAGGTTATTGTCTAAAGTTTGGGGATTTTTTTTTGAGTGAAAGTCTCACGCTGTCACTCAGGCTGGAGTACAGTGGCATAATCATGGCTTACTGCAGCCTTGATCTCCCCAGGTTCAGGTGATCCTCCCACCTCAGCCTCCCAAGTAGCTGGAACTACAGGTTTGCAACACCACGTCCAGCTAATTTTTGTATTTTTTGTAGAGACGAGGACTCGCTGTGTTGCCCAGGCTGGTCTTGAATGCCTGGGATCAAGTGATCCACCTGCCTCCACCTCCCAAAGTGCTGGTATTACAGGTGGGAGCCACCACCTCTAGCCCAAAGTTTTTTTTTAATCTCATGAGGCTGTCCCTTTCCTGGCCCTTTCCTCTAGTCATTTGGCTAAAAAAAGCAGGCTTTAGAGTGTTTAAAAAAAAAAAAAAAAAAACCTATACCTGTTGGCATTTCTAGGCTGCCAGCTTCTCCAGAACGCAGTCTGGGATATATGAGACAAGAAGAAAACCCAGGGACCTCACTGCCGTGCCATTCCTTGAGTTCTGAACTCCCAGCCCATCTGCCTTCTCTCCCCACCATTCAGTCTTCGTCTGTTTGTTTTACATCCAATCTTCAAAGGTTTTAGCTGCACTTAGCAGGAGGAATTGTGAAAACTATGTCTATTCCACCATCCTGGCAGCTGTGGCTTTGTTTTTTTTTTGATAAGACATTTAATTATCTGATCCATCTAGAATTCACTTTTACATAAGGAGCAATGGAGGGACCCCAGTTTCATGTTTTTCAGACTGTGCTAAGTTATCTCAATACCATGTCTTGGATAATCCCACTTTTTCTCTACTGATTTGAAATGCCAAACATATTTTCATGCCTATGGGAAACTGTTTCTGAATGTATTGTGTGCTATCAAACTGTGTGCTTCCTTATACCAATTGGTTTATTTGCTGTCACATCCAATGTATGCAGTTTTCTAGAGCTTGTCTCCTCCTTGTTCTGCCTGGAGGGCCCCAAGAGCCGACTCTGCAGACCCTCTTCCTCACACCCTCTGGGAGAGTCTGTCTTAGTTTCCTGTGACACAAACTAGGTGACTCAGAACAACACTAAACTCAAGCTGTTGCAAGGTTGTTTTCTTCTTGGGGGCTCAGGGGGACGATCTGCTCCTTGCTTCCTTCCTGGCTTCTTGAGAAAGGGTCTCACTCTTGCTCAGGCTGCAGTACAGTGGCACAATCATGGCTCACTGCAGCCTCAATCTCCGCAGGCTCAGGTGATCCTCCCACTTCAGCCTCTCAAGTAGTTGGAACAACAGGTTTGCACCACCATGGCCAGCTAATGTTTGCATTTTTTGTAGAGATGAGGTCTTGCCATGTTGCCCAGGCTGGACTTGAATGCCTGGGATCAGGCGATCAGCCCACCTCTGCCTGCGGCTGCCGGCAATCCTTGCAGGACAGCGGCTTGTGCGTGCACCACTCTAATCTCTGCCTCTGTCATCATATGGCTATCTTCCCTCTGTGTGTCTCTGTGTTCTCCTCTGATGATAAGGACACCAGTGTGTCAGATCAAAGGTTCCCCTACCACAGTACGATCTCATTTTACCTTAACTCATTACTTCCATTACTTCTGCAATGACCCTGTTTCCAAATAAAGCCACATTCTGAGGTCCAGGAAGGACATGAATTTTGGGGGGTACACAATTCGACCCAGGGACAGACTTCAAAAGGCTGCACTTGGCCAGTCACGATGGCTTGCGCATGTAATCCCAGCACTTTGGGAGGCCGAGGCAGGCAGATCACCCGAGGTCAGGAGTTCGAGACCAGCCTGGCCAACATAGTGAAACCCCATCTCTACTAAAAAATACAAAAACTAGCCAGACGTGGTGGCGGGCACCTGTAATCCCAGTTACTCAGGAGGCTGAGGCAGGAGAATTGTTTGAACCCGGGAGGTGGAGGTTGCAGTGAGCCGATATTGTGCCACTGCACTCCAGCCTGGGCGACACAGCAAGACCCTGTTCTCAAAAAAAAAAAAAAAAAAAAGTCTGCACTTGTCAAGACACTCCCTCCCCACCCTCCGCACAACGTTCATTCACCTTCTCCAGCTCCTCAGCACAGGAGCTCCGGCATAAGGCCCTGACCAGAGCCTCTCTCCTGCCTGCAGGTGTCAATCACTCTGCACACTCCAGGAGCCCATCAACCCAGCTTCCCCAGCCTACTCGCACTCCACCACCTTTTGCATGGGGCCTTCTTTTTCCCTTTTCTTTTCTTTTCTTTTTTTTTTTTTTTTTTTGAGATGGAGAGATGGAATTTTGCTCTTGTTGCCCAGGCTGGAGTGCAATGGCACAATATCGGCTCACCACAACCTCTGCCTCCCAGGTTCAAGCAATGTTCCTGCCTCAGCCTCCTGTGTAGCTGGGATTACAGGCATGCACCACCATGCCCCTCTAATTTTTTATTTTTAGTAGAGACGGGGCTTCTCCATGTTGGTCAGCCTGGTCTCGAACTCCCAACCTCTCAGGTGATCCTCCCGCCTTGGCCTCCCAAAGTGCTGGGATTACAGGTGTGAGCCACCGCACCCGGCCTGCATGGGGCCTTCTTAAGAGGGGCAGCCCGTCGGGGACTCACTTATGGTGGGAATTCCTTGGTCTGCATCACAGGTCACACTCCACAGGGGAACAGGGCAAATGGGCACCAGCAGGGGAGGTCATCAGGGTGCCTCTGTCGGGGCAAGTGGGGCTCAGAGCTCTCAGAAGCATTGCACATGAGGGC
Source organism: Nomascus leucogenys (assembly GCF_006542625.1). Lineage (NCBI taxonomy): Eukaryota > Metazoa > Chordata > Mammalia > Primates > Hylobatidae > Nomascus > Nomascus leucogenys. The sequence continues at coordinate 33,104,087 of NC_044397.1, read as the reverse complement.
AGACATCCAGGAAAATATTTTTCCACCTGACACCTTGTTCAAAAGGCACAGAGTCCAGCCAGGTGCAGTGGCTCATGCCTGTAATCCCAACACTTTGGGAGGCCAAGGCGGGCAGATCACTTGAGGTCAGGAATTCAAGACTAGCCTGGCCAGCATGGTGAAACCCCGTCTCTACAATAAATTACAAAAATTAGCTGGGCGTGATGGCGGGCGCCTGCAATCCCAGCTACTAAGGAGGCTGAGGCACAAGAATCACTTGAACTTGGGAGCTAGAGGTTGCAGTGAGCCAAGATCACTCCACTGAACTCTAGCCTGGACAACAAAGTGTGACTCCATCTAAAAAGAAAAAAAAATGCACAGAGTCCTAGCAGAGTTGATAGTCTGTGCTGGAAACCAATTCAATGTCAAGCATATCATATAGAATATCCTTGTTCCTCATTAAAGCCCTGCAAGGGATACATTGTTCCCATTGTACAGGAGAGAAAACTGAGGCTCACAAAGGGTTAAGTAATGTGCCCAGGTCACATACAAGGAAGACACAGATAGGGGTTTGAACCAGCTCTGTCTGGCTTCTCCATCCCCCTTCCTGATGCGCTGGGACTCTGAGGGCTCAGCCTGGCTGTGCTGCTGGGTCTACCCTCTACTATGTATTGCCTGCAAGGCCACCGGCTTCAACCTTAAAAAAAAGTTCCTGGCCTGGCATGGTGGTTCACGCCTGTAATCCCAGTGCTTTGGGAGGCTGAAGCAGGAGGATTGCTTGAGGCCAGGAGTTCAAGACCAGGATGGGCAACATAGTGATGCCACTCCCCTACAAAAAAACTTGTTTTAGAAAATTACACAGGCATGGCAGCACATGCCTGTAGTCCCAGCTACTTGAGAAGTTGAAGCAGGAGGATCACTTAAGGCAGGAGATTGAGACCAACCTGGGCAATATAGTGAGATTCCATCTCTATGGAATATATATATATAAAGTTCCAGGCCAGGCTTGGTGGCTCATGCCTGTAATCCTAGCACTTTCAGAGGCCAAGGCAGGCAGATTGCCTGAGCTCAGGAGTTCAGGACAAGCCTGGCAACATGGAGAAACCCTGTCTCCACTAAAAATACAAAAAAAAAAAAAAAAAAAAAAAAAATTAGTCGGGTGTGGTCATGTGTGCCTGTAGTCCCAGCCACTCAGGAGACTCAGGCATGATAATTGCTTAAATCGGGAGGCAGAGGTTGCAGTGAGCCAAGATTATGCCATTGCACTCCAGCCTGGGCAACAGAGCAAGACTCTATCTAAAAAAAATAAAAGAAGAAAAAGAAGAAAGAAAGAAAGAAAAGAAGTTCCTGTCAATGACCTCCATCTTTAGCCAAGAACTCAAAAGTATTGAATGCAATTTGTCCAATCAGCCTCAGGGAAAAGGAGGCTCTCACTACAATGTGACTTTGATGGAAATTTTATGTTCTCCCTTTTGAACTTGGAGAGTGTTGCATTTAAGCTCCTTTGAGACCCTATGTTGCTGCAAAATCATTAGCACTAGACGGAGACCCAGCTGGGACCTTTCCAACTACCAGCCACAGATGACAGCGTTTCCATGAATTATGTCATCATCTTCACTCTCAGGGAGCGATGCCTCTCCTCCGGCCACCCTCCATCTCTTCCGCACGTGACAAGACCTCCCTCGGTCTCATTTAACCCTAGTAAAGACCATGTGCCATGGTGGCTCGTAGGGAGGCTTGGGTATCAGACTCCAGGGTTCAAATCCTCACTCTGTCACTTATCAGTCAAGTGAGCTTGGGTAGGCACATTAGTTTATTTCTTTAAGACCCAGTTTTATCATTGGTGAAATGGCTTTAGTGTGAGTTGGATACAGCAGTATGTGGAACGTGTTTAGCACAGTGTCCAGCCCATAGAATATTCTTCCTAAATGCAAACTGTCAGTACTGCCATCCCCAGTTATTACTATCATTGCTATTATTCAAGCAGGACTGTGATCTCTCACTGGTCTAAGATACATGAGCCTCTGTCTCCAAAGATCAACTTGGAGCCAGAAATGTTTGCCGTCATTCAGGCTGGTGCTGCCCTGAGGAATTGGGTCTTGATTTTCGGCTTATGGGTGGGGCTGTCCAGTAAGAACCATTTGACATTTGTACCGTATGCAACGCCCACTTGTGCCTGCAGGTGCATTTGGCCTTTATTGTATCCCTGATATGGTTCGGCTGTGTCCTCACCCAAATCTCATCTTGAATTATACTCCCATAATTCCCATGTGTTGTGGGAGGGAGCCAGTGGGAGATAATTTGAATCATGGGGGCAGTTTCCCCCATACTGTTCTCATGGTAGTGAATAAATCTCATGAGATATGACAGTTTTATAAGGGGAAATCCCTTTTGCTTAGCTCTCATTCTCTCTTGTCTGCCGCCATGTAAGATGTGCCTTTTGCCTTCCGCCATGCTTATCAGGCCTCCCCAGCCACGTGGAACTGTAAGTCCAATTAAACTTTTTCTTCCCAGTCTCGGGTATGTCTTTATCGGCAGCATGAAAATGGACTAATACAATTCCTGAGAAGAAGCCAGGGAGAGCTGTCAGTCACTATGCAGACAAGCCGCAGAGAGGGCAGACCTGGGCTCCAGTCCACTCTGCCTGGATTCCATTTATTCAAGTTCTTTTTTTTTTTTTTTTGGAGACAAGGTCTTCCTGTCACCCAGGCTGGAGTGCAGGGGTACAATCATAGCTCACAGAAGCCTCAAACTCCTGAGCTCAAGTGACCCTCCTGCCTCAATCTCCTGAATAGCTGGGACTACAGGTGTGTACCATCATACCCAGATAATTTTTTTTTTTTTGAGACAGGGTCTCGCTATGTTGCCCAGGCTGGTCTTGAACTCCTGGGCTCAAGTGATCCTCCTACCTCGGCCTCCCAAAGCACTGAAATTACAAGTGTCTGGCCCATCCAAGTTCTGAACTTGGATTTTTCTGCCTTCTGCTCTTCCATGCCTGCATGGGAGAAGTGCTGGGACCCTCTCTGAGGATATCTTTGTCATAGCTCCTAATTCTTGCTCCAGATGATTCCTGGGGAGATCTTAGGTAGGTTTTGAGTTTGGTTTTCATTCTATCTTTTTTTTTTTTTTATTTTTTGAGACAACATCTCATTCTGTTGCCCAGGCTGGAGTGCAGTGGTGCTATCTTGGCTCACTCCAACCTCTGCCTCCCAGGCTCAAGTGATTCTTCTGCCTCAGCCTCCCAAGTATCTGGGGCTACAGGCGGCCACCACCACGCCTGGCTAATTTTTGTATTTTTAGTAGAGATGGGGTTTCACCATATTGGCCAGGCTGGTCTTGAACTCCTGACCTCAAATGATCCGTCCACCTCAGCCTCCCAAAGTGTTGGGGTTACAGGCATGAGCCACCACGCCTGGCCTGATTTTTATTTTTTATTTTTTGCTTTTGTCACCTGTGACTCAATTTTGTGAAAAACCTTTGTTTTGCAGTCCAGGGAGGGGGGAGTTTAGGGCCTCGCCCTGTTGCCCAGGCTGGAATGCAATGGTGCAATCACAGCTCACTGTAGCCTTGAACCCCTGGGCTCAAGCAAACCTCCCACCTCAGCCTCTGGAGTAGCTGGTTCTACAGGTGCACGCTACCACATCCCACTAATTTTTTAATTCTTTGTAGAGATGGGGTCTCATTATGTTGCCCAAGCTGGTCTTGAACTCCTGACCTCAAGCAATCCTCTCACCTCAGCCTCAACTGAGTGAGTCTTGCCTTGTTGCTGATGACCTTGACTAGAAGATGTTGCTCTCAGCACACCCCACCTTCCCCAGGCCTGAAGCAGCACCCACATTTCAGGCGTTTTCCTGTCCCCAAAAGTTACTCTTCTCCATGTCATCCCATCCACAGGGGAGTGAAGGATCGATGGCCTGTTGTCAGTCAAGGGCACAGCTCTGGACCTCCAGAGCTGGATTTGGATGTATTCTGGGTCAAACCACAGTTGCCCAAAAGCAATTCATTACTTCATTCCTTCCACCACATTTAAGAGCACCTGCAATGTGCACGATGCATTGGAGATGCAGCTTAGAACAAGATGTGCCCATCCTCCAACCTCATGAAGACAGACAATACACTCCACATGAAGACCAGAAGACAAGGCTCAGTGGCTCACACCTGCAATACCAGCACTTTGGGAGGCCAAGGCAGGCAGACCTCTTGAGGTCAAGAGTTGGAGACCAGCCTGGCCAACATGGTGAAACTTGTCTCTACTAAAAATACAAAAGTTAGCTGAGTGTGGTCGTGCACACCTGTAATCCCAGCTACTCGGGAGGCTGAGGCACGAGAATTGTTTGCACCCAGCAGGCAGAGTTTGCAGTGAGCCAAGATTGCACCACTGCACTCTGGCCTGGGCAACAGAGCAAGACTCCATCTCAAAAAAGAAAATAAAAAGACCAGAGAAAATATTAGCATGTGAGAGGCACGTGTGGGGTATTTAAACAAGATGGCATGATGGAAAGTGACCCAATGGCCACTCTAGACTGGGTAATCAGGGAAGGTCAACGTTGAGGTGGTATCCATGCCATGAATGGGATGACAAAAGGAGCCAGCCATGCAAATGCCAAGGAGGCAAACATTCCAGGTGGCAATAAGGACCCGTGCAAAGGTCCTGAGGCAGGAGTGAGCTTTGACATCTTCAGAGAGCAGAGGACCATTGTTGCTGAACCACTGAGCCAGGACAGAGAATTCTGCATGCCATGGGGGACAAGCCAGATTCCAGATGGCAGGAGGTGGGGTTCTAAGATCGTGTTCTGCCACTTTGAAGTTGAGTCACTTGGGCAAGTTGCTGTCCCTGCAAGCCTCAAGTGGCCCAGTGAGTGCTCTGTTTGGACACTGAAACTGTCCCTAAAAACTTTATAAAATTAATCAGGGAAGAAGGGAGGGGAAGAAATTAAAATAAACCAAGCTTATAGCACATTCAGCGTCTATCATTAGGTCTCAGCCTGTTTTCTGACCTGTTTCCACATAGCTGTGCATTGCCTATTGTCCTAGAATCGTGTAGACCCTGTTAGAAAATTATAGGTCCCCTTAACAACTCTATAGATACCAACTTGAACATTATAAAACATTACGTTTTCCATTTGAGATGCTCTTTCGGGTCCTGCATACTGACACCAACTGGTCTGAAGGACTGCACGAGAAGCTGACTCACCAAAGAATGCAGTTTCCACATCCTGATGATTTCATCTCCTTTACCCCAATCAATCAATGACCCTAGTTTTCCAACCCTTTGCCCTCCATGGTCCCCTTAAAAATCATAGCCCAGAACTCGGCCAGACTTGGTGGCTCACACCTATAATCCCAACACTTTCGGAGGCTGAAGCAAGAGGATTGATTGAGTCCAGGAGTTCAAGACCAACCTGGGCAACATAGTGAGGCCCCTATCTCTACCAAAAAAAAAAAAAAATTAGCTAGGCATGTTGGCATGCACCTGTAGTCCCAGCTACTCAGGGAGCTGAGGTGGGAGGATTGCTTGAGCCCAAGAGGTAAAGGCTACAGTGAACTATGATCACACCACTGCACTCCAGCCTGGGTGACAGAGTGAGACCCTGTCTAAAAAAAAAAAAAAAAAAAACCCAGGCCAGAACTCCTCAGGAAGATGGATTTGAGGATCTTCTCCCATCTCCTTGCTCAGTACCCTGCAATCATTAAACTCTGTCTCTGCTGCAAATCCTGCTGTCTCAATGTATTGGCCTATTGTTTTCCAATGGACATACAAACCTGGTGGTCCTATAACAACACTGCCCAGCTGCTTATGTCACTGGGCCTCAGAATTCCCCTAAATTCCACACTGGGTTGACATTTTGGCTTGTTGACAAGGATGAGATATTCACGGACCATCGAGGCCCAGATACATTTCTGCATGCCATACTCTGCAGGGGCCAATGCTCACAAGCTCTTCCCCATACCATAGAGACATCCAGTGAGTTAGGAATTCTTCCCCTCTCCCTATGGCCAGCTCACACCAGCCCCATCCTGACCACTACATCTGCTACTATCACCACAGTAAGGAGAACTAGGCTTGCTGGGCCACGGTTTGTCACTTTTTCTAGCAGATTTCAGTTAACTCTGCTCTCCAGCAAGGCTGGCAGAGAGGGCCCTTCTGTCTCAGATATCCCTGTTAATGGAGCATTCATGTGTACCTTGCACAGATCTCCTGTTCTCAGAGAATTATAAAAGAACAAAATGCACTTGGCACTAAAACCTCGGTGACCATAATTTAATCTGGCTCTGATACACACAAAGGCTCACCAGGATTTTTTGTTGCTGGAGGGCCATAGTTACGAGTATGAATTACTATTCCTACCTTAGGTGTGCAGATCTGCTGGTTAATAGAGATTTCTGGTGGGGAAAAAAATGCTCTATCAACCACCTCTTACGACCTGTACTCCTTGCCTGCCTGAAAAGCTATGCGTATGGATGAAGGCGGTTTTTCAGGCCCCACAAATATCTGTCTTAATGAAGATGTATGCTACCCTATTAGCACGCCCTCATTTCCTCCAAAGCTTGCTGCTACGTTTGCAATGGATGGCAGATGTTTGCAGAACTACCAAACGCCTTTACACTGAGTTCCAGTAAGATCTTCCCCCTCACGCTTTCCCTCCACGAAGGCGAGTGATGCTGGAGAATTGGCTACCAGATCATTCTGCCCTTGCCAATCGCAGAACTAACAGAAATATATTCCATCAAGCCCCTGTAATTAGACTCTGTTGCACTGATATTTCAGATGGATACAGTAACGTTCAAAATAAGCCCGGATTCATCTCACAGAGAAAAGAGGATGATGCAATCCAAGACGATTTTCATGTCAGGAAGAGACAGTAAATTTTATTTTTATGATTCCATGTAGATTTATGTTCTTATTACATATCACACTCGCATATGAGAAAAAAAACCAAGTGTAAAAGTACCCGTTTGCCTGTTTTCCCATACAGGGGACCTCATAAACTGTATCAAGAACGGGATCATTATACTCACACATTTCACAGTAATGTTTTCTTAACAGCCTAAAGCACTTTCATTCAATATTAACAAAGCAGATGTTCTGGCTGAAAATGACTGGAAATCACGTGGCTTTTATATGTTCACGAATGATGGTGCCTTCCTCTGTAATGTTCTCTAGGCGGTCAACATCTCCCCAGCCCAGAGGCCCAGCCTCCCATCAGAAACAGAGGCAGGTTGATTGCTCCGATCCTGGTCCCTCTCATCTTTTCTTACAGCCATGAAGGTAAATTAGGGAGAATAGAAATCCTACTCTAATAAACCAAGGTCTGAAAGACAAGGAAGTGTGGGAAGAGACATGTTTCTCTCTTATCAGCCCCTCCACTGAAACTAACTTTAATTTTGAACTGGAATACAGAAATAGCCATGGGCAGCCGGGTGCATTGGCTCACACCTGTAATCCCAGCACTTTGGAAGGCCAAGGCAGGTGGCTCACTTGAGGTCAGGAGTTTGAGATCAGCCTGTGAAATCCCATCTCTACTAAAGATACAAAATTAGCTGGGTGTGGTGGCACATGCCTGCAGTCCCAGCTACTTGGGAAGCTGAGGCAGGAGAATCGCTTGAACTTGGGAGGCAGAGGTTGCAGTGAGCCGAGATCACACCACTGCACTCCAGCCTGGGTGATAGAGCAAGACTCTAAAAAAAAAAGAAATAAAGAGAGAGAGAGAGAGAGAAAGGAAGGAAGGAAGGAAGGAAGGAAGGAAGGAAGGAAGGAAGGAAAAGAGAGAGAGAAAGAAAGAGAGAAAGAAAGAAGAGAAGAGAAGAGAAGAGAGCCATGGGCTAGCCATGGTGGCTCACGCCTGTAATCCCAGCATTACGGAATGCCAAGCTGGGAGGATCACTTGAGGCCAGGAATTCAAGACCAGCCTAGACAACAGAACAAGACCCTGTGTCTATAAAATAAAATAAAATAAAATAAAATAAAATAAAATAAAATAAAATTAGGCTAGCATGGTGGCACGTGCCTGTAGTCCCAGTTACTCAGGAGGCTGAGGCAAGAGGATCATTTGAGCCCAGGAGTTCCAGGCTGTAGTGAGCTATGATTGCACCACTGCACTCCAGCCTGGGTGACAGAGCAAGATGCCATCTCTACAAAAAAAAAAAGAAAAGCTCAATATATACAAAAGGAATAGCCATGAAGCTCAACATCACTAATGTCAGTAATGATCAGGGAAATGCAAATCAAAACCTCAATGCAATACCACCTTACTCCTGCAAGAATGGCCATAATCAAAAAATAAAAAAACAGTAGATGTCGGTGTGGATGCGTTGATCAGGGAACACTTCTACACTGCTGGTGGGAATGTAAACTAGTACAGCCACTATGGAAAACAGTGTGGAGATTCCTTAAAGAACTAAAAGCAGAACCACCGTTTGATCCAGCAATCCCACTACTGGGTATCTACCTAGAGGAAAAGAAGTCATTATTCGAAAAAAAAATACTTGCACACTCATGTTTGTAGCAGCACAATTCACAGTTGCAAAATCGTGGAACCAACCCAAATGCCCACCAATTCACAAGTGGATAAAGAAACTGTGCTATATATATGACGGAATACTACTCAGCCATAAAAAGGAATGAATTAACAGCATTTGCAGTGACCTGGATGAGATTGGAGACTATTATTCCAAGTGAAGTAACTCAGGAATGGAAAAGCAAACATCGTATGTTCTCACTGATATGTGGGAGCTAAGCTATGAGGATGCAAAGGCGTAAGAATGACACAATGGACTTTGGGGACCTGTGGGGAAGAGTGGGAGGGGTCGAGGAATACAAGACTACAAATATGACGCAGCGTGTACTGCTCAGGTGATGGGTGCACCAAAAATCTCACAAATCTCCACTAAAGAACTTACTCGTGTAGCCAAATACCACGTGTATCCCAATAACTTATGGAAAAATAAAATTAAAAATTAAAAAAAAAAGAAATAGCACGTGACTTTACCACTAAAGCAAATCAGTACAATTTGTGGGGTGGCAGGAAGTGACAGAGCTGCTCTACTGGGCCCTGGCTGGGAACGTGTCGTGTCCGCTTTACAAAGTCTTCTTTGGTGCCCGCATGACAACGTTGCAATCCAACAATGAGCCTGGACACTCTCCTTCTCTTCATCATAAAAAAAAGCAGCTGGTTAGATAAATTTCCCCTTGGCAACCCCTTGTTCAGACAGATAGAAGATTTTTGAAATGTGCGGGGATGTTTGCTCCGTAATACCCTGGACGATTCAACACTTGGCTTGTCTCAGACATGCACTATAAATAAAAATGAAAACCCCACACCGTTAATGCAGAACCTGGCTGGCTCCCCTGCCTGCCAAAGGCAGACGATCGGCTTATTAGGAATGACTCCCAGTTGTAAGCCAGGAAGGGAGCAGAAGAGGGAAGCCGTGGAGGTTAAAACATACAAGTTAATGAATTTATCTGTTGATCGGGCAGCCCTGCACCAAACACAAAAACACAGGGTGCGGTGGTGAGGTTAAAGGGTTGGATTCTCTCTGGCTTTGAGGAATAGATGCTTGCAACACTGATTAAAATGGGGTCCTGGGACACCCAGCTTTTTCCCTGGGCTTGAGAAACATTATTCTAAAGACCCAGCAGCCCCCTCTGGAAGTGGTTCACGGGGTGTGCAGAATTGATGAATGGTCCACTGTATTCACAAGGAGCCACGAGGAAGGCTTATTTCAGCCAGGGGCTGAACTCATCCGAATTTGTCACTCTGCACAAGGACCTCTAATCCACAGGGACTCACATCCCACCAGTCCATTAACCGGATAACCTGGCCTTGGGCGGACGAATAACTGGAGAATCGGTTGTTTTCTTTGACGCTGAGCAGGGCTTCAGGGATGCCCTTAATGAACGAGGGAACGAGTGAATTAACCCACACAAGGACGCCACGGCTCTCCCGGGCTGGGGTTATAAGTCAATGCTCCAAGCAAAATGTGTGTGTAGTCCAAACCGCCTTGGAGAAATCCCTTAGACGGGCCAGAGAGAAGCAGGACAAATGCCACCCTGGTGGGGGTTTCTTGCAGCCACCGTTACAGGCCCCGTCACGGGCTTTACTTCATCACTCAGAAGGGCTGTGACTTGCTCAGCTCCAGCTGCCAAAACAAAATGCCGCAGACTAGGTGGCTTCGACCTGTTAATTTCTTTTTTTCTTTTTTATTTTTTTGAGACGGAGTCTCGCTCTGTCGCCCAGTCTGGAGTGCAGTGGCGCGATCTCCGCTCACTGCAAGCTCCACCTCCTGAGTTCAGGCCATTCTCCTGCCTCAGCCTCCCAAGTAGCTGGGACTACAGGCGCCTACAACCACGCCCGGCTAATTTTTTGTATTTTTAGTAGAGACGGTGTTTCACCGTGTTAGCCAAGACGATCTCGATCTCCTGACCTCGTGATCCGCCCGCCTGGGCCTCCCAAAGTGCTGGGATTACAGGCCTGAGCCACTGCACCCGGCCCTGTTAATTTCTTACAGTTCTGGAAGCTGGAAGTTCTAGCGAGCCCCCTCTTCCTGGCTTGTAGATGGTGACTTCTCATTGTATCCTTACACTTGATCTTAGCCAAAAGGCCAAGAAACGATATCACTGTATCGTTACAATGTGAGAAACAGAGCAAGCTCCTGGTGCCTCTTCTTATAAGGGCGCTACTCCCCTTCATGAGGGCTCTACCCTCATGACCTAATCACCTCCCAGAGGCCCCACCTCCTAGTACCACCCCATTGGGACTTAGGGCTTCAACACATAAATTTGGAGGGGACACAGACATTCAGCCCAGAGCAGACTGGCTTTCCATCGCTGGTGGGACCATCCTGTTTCCCCAGCTACACCCAGACAGATGGAGCAGGGGGATGGATTGGCAGGTGCTCAGGTGCCCGGCTGCACAAAGCATCAGCTTAAACGCCAGAATCCACTCTGCAGCCAGGGGCAAAAACACACTTCCCGCCTCAAGCTGCTGCAGCCTGTGGTCTTGTGTGTTTGCATTAAAATTTTCCTGTCCTCCCCACCCACCCTCCTTTATTTTTATGCCAGGCATGATGATTAAATTCTGGAAGTTTAAATGACTACATGAGGCCATTGCAAGATAGAGCTGTTTGAAATCCCGACAGCTGTAAGCCCCTTGCCCAGGAATCGATAGCTAGTCCAGGCCCAGGGCACCGGGCACCTGTCCATGCTGGTCACAGAGCCTGCCAAGCCGAGAGCCCCCCTCTCTCAGCTTCTAGAGTGGAGGGTGTACAAGGTGGTGTCAGGAAGCCTAAGGCATTTCAAGGAAGTGGCAGAAAATGATGCTTGCAATCAAAATGCAAGAATGTTCCACCCAGTGAATAATGGAGTGGTCTTCAATAATCTATTGGCTTATATTAAAAATTCCAAAACGATATAAAATATGAAAATCATGGGAAATGATCACACTACATTTTGGGGAAATGGAAGCTGGCATGAAGGATGTCTCTAGACCTCCACCGGCTCACTATGCACGCAGCAGCTTCTCCACCCACAGCTCCCTGCCTGACTCCACCTCCCTCCCCCACCACCACCCCATTTCTTTGTCCCAATTCCTCTCTTTCCCCTTCCTTTTTCTTTTCTTTTTTTTTTTGACAGAGTTTTTCTCTTGTCACCCAGGCTGGAGTGCAGTGGCGCCATCTCAGCTCACTGCAACCTCCATCTCCTGGGTTCAAGCGATTCTCCTGCCTCAGCCTCCCAAGTAGCTGGGATTACAGGTGCCCGCCACCACATCTGGATAATTTTTTGTATTTTTAGTAGAGATGGGGTTTCGCCATGTTGAGCAGCCTGGTCTCAAACTCCTGACCTCAGGTGATCCGCCCATCTCCAGCCTCTCAAAGTGCTGGGATTACAGGCATGAGCCACTGCACCCAGCCCCTCCCTCCTCTTAAAGAGTCAGGCTTGGCCAGGCAGGGTGGCTCACATCTATAATCCCAGCTCTTTGCTGGTCGCTGGCAATCTCGGGCTTGCAGTGGTATCCTTCCAATCTCTGCCTGTCTTCAAAGACCCCGTGTGTGTGTGTGTGTGTGTGTGTGTGTGTGTGTGTGTGGTCTTTTTTGCCTTTTTTTTTTTTTTTGAGACGGAATCTCGCTCTGTCGCCCAGGCTGGAGTGCAGTGGCACAATCTCCGCTCACTGCAACCTGCACCTCCCAGGTTCAAGTGATTCTTCTGCCTCAGCCTCCAGAGGAGCTGGGACTACAGCCATGTGCCACCATATCCAACTAATTTTTGTATTTTTAGTAGAGACAGGGTTTCACCATATTGGCCAGGCTGGTCTCGAACTCCTGACCTTGTGATCTGCCCACCTCGGTCTCCCAAAGTGCTGGGATTACAGGCATGAGCCACTGCGCCCAGCCTTTTCTGCCTCTTATAAGGACACACATCATTGGATCATTGGATTTAGGGCCAACCCTAAATCCAGGATGATTTCAACTTGAGATTCACTTTTTTTTTGAGATGGAGTTTTGCTCTTGTTGCCAGGTCTGGAGTGCAATGGTGCAATCTCAGCTCACTGTAACCTCTGCCTCCCAGGTTCAAGCCATTCTGCTGCCTCAGCCTCCCAAGTAGCTGGGATTCCAGACGCCCACCACCACGTCAGCTAATTTTTGTATTTTTAGTAGAGATGGGGTTTCCCCATGTTGGCCAGGCTGGTCTTGAACTCCTGACCTCAGGTGATCCACCTGCCTCGGCCTCCCAAAGTGCTGGCTTTACAGGCATGAGCCACTGTACCCAGCTTGAGATTCTGACCTTACTTAATTGCATCTGCAAAGAGCCTATTTCCAAATGAGGTCACATTCATGTGTACTGTGGGTTAGGCCCTGGATATATCTTTTGGGGGACCACTAGTCAACCTACTCCATCCACCACAGCTGGCATCATCCCAGTGGCCAGGGTCCCCAAGCTGCTGAGTCCAGTATTGATTCTCCATCCTCATTGTGTCTAGCCCATCATCAGCACCCCTCTTCTGGGTACTTCTTCTTTTGGCCTCCAGGACCCTGCCCTCTCCCCTGGTTCTCCTCCTAGCTCCCTGGAGGCCACTTCTCAGTCTCTGCTGGTTCCTCCTCCTCTCCCCGATGTGTTCACATTGGAAGGTCCTAGGCTCACCTGTTGCTTTTTTTTTTTTTTTTTTTTTTTTTCAGAAACAGGGTCTTTTGCTATCACCCAGGCTGGAGTGCAGTAGTGCAATCACAGCTCACTGCAGCCTCGAACTCTGAGCTCAAACAATCCTCCTGCCTCAGCCTCCCGAGTAGCTGGGACCACAGGTGCGTGCCACCACGCCCAGCTAATTTTAAATTTTTTTTAAAGATGGAGTCTCACTATGTTGCCCAAAGTTAATCACAATCCTTCATTTGTGTTCAATCATTCCTCCGCTTTTCGTTTTCTTTTTTCTTTTCTTTTTTTGGAAAGACAGGGTCTCACTCTGTCACTTAGGCTGGAGTGCAGGGGCACCATGATAGCTCACTGCAGCCTCCAACTCCCTGGCTTAAGCAATCTTCTCATCTCAGCCTCCCGAGTAGCTGGGACCACAGACATGTGCCACCATGCCCAGCTAGGTTTTTTTTTGTTTTTTGTTTTGTTTTGTTTTTTGTTTGTTTGCTTGCTTTTTGTTTTGCATATACAGATGGTGTCTCGCTATGTTGCCCAGGCTGGTCTCGAACTCCTGAGCTCAAGCTATCCTCCTACCTTGGCCTCCCAAAATGCTGGATTACAGGTGTGAGCCACCGCACTTGAACTCTGCTTCTCTTTAATCTTTTCCTCAAATATATGTATCCCTAAATCCATATATTACACATATACGTAATACATATACGTAATACATACACAGATACATGCATAATATATACGATAAATGTTTTTCATTCATTTTTTTAAAAATATGTGTATGTGCATAGAAGCGCTGACAGTAGTCATCTCCACATTATAGGGACTTTTAATTTTCTCTTCATTCTTTTCTGTATTTTCCAAAGCTTTTGTAATAAACACGGATTACTTTTGCAATCAGACAATGATGAAATGCATGCCCAGAGATATCTAAATGACCTCATTGCAAAACAGGAGGCACTTTTGTTTGTGAGGCAAATAAATGTCACTTCTGTCCTTATGTCCCTCTATGGCTTACCCTCAAAAACAGGTTCAGATTTGTTTAATGGGGCAGAGGAGCAAATATTGCATACATGAATCTCGAGAACGACGTGCTGATAGTGGCTGGCCGGATGAGCTGCAATGGACCTTCAACATCCTGCTCCCCAGGAGGGGACCCCCCAGGTTCTGCTGCTGCTCCTGCCTGTGATTTGTAAAGCTGATCTGCAACCTGTATGGTCTCCAGTCTTATTACAGTGATTTATCTCTTCTATTATTAAAGACACTGACAGTCCTATTTTTTTCCCTCTTGTGACTGTCAGAGACACCCATCCACTGAGGCTGAGGATTGTGCAGCGCAGTGGGCTGGGAGGCTGCACTGGGGAAATCACACCTGTAATCCCAGCACTTTGGGAGGCTGAGGTGGGAGGATCTCTTGAGGCCAGGAGTTCAAGACCAGCCTGGACAATATAGTGAGACCCTGCCTCTACAAATACAAACAAACAAAACCAAACAAAAACAACTTTATGGGAACACAGGAGACTATGATGGGGGAGGGAGGGGCACACAGGACGTCAAATGAACAGGCTGTGTTCTCATTTCAAGCTGGGTGGTGGGCATGTGTGTTGGTCAGGCTGGTCTCGAACTCCCGACCTCAGGTGATCCACCCATCTTGGCCTCCCAAAGTGCTGGGATTACAGGTGTGGGCCACCACGTCCGGCCCTTTGCTTCTTTCTTGTTTGTTTAGAGACAGGGTCTTGCTTTGTTGCCCAGGCTGGAGTGCAGTGGTGTGATCATAGCTTAATGCAGCCTCCAGCTCCTGGGCTCAAGCTATCCTCCCGCCTCAGTCTCTCCTGAGTAGCTAGGACCACAGGCACGCCCCTCTATGGCTGGCTAATTTTCTTATTTTTTGTAGAGACAGAGTCTCTACTAAAAATACTCAAAAGGAAAAAGAAAAAATAGCCGGGCATGGTGGCACACGCTTGTAATTCCAGCTACTCGGGAGGCTGAGGCACAAGAATTGTTTGAACCTGGAAGGTGGAGGTTGCAGTAAGGCACAATCATGCCAGTGCACTCCAGTCTGGGCGACAGAGTGAGTCTCTCTCTCTCTCTCTCTCTCTCTATATATATATATATATATATATATACATAGTAGTGGAGAGATACTGGATTTTTCTCTAGGAGTTTCTCCTGCTCCCACCCTACAGCCATCACCCTCCCAATTTTGCACATGCACACGTATTTGCACACCAAGAGACACAGGAAGGTACACACACAGAGACACACGTGTGCACACACATGCTCCTGCATGCATACATGTACCTACGCATGCACACACAGATACACGTGTGCACCCCCATACCGACACATGCACATGTGCACAGAGACGTGCATGCACACCGACACACACACTCACACACACCACAGCAGCCTGTGCTCTGAAACGCCACTTCCCTGCATCTTCCCTCTGTCTCTTCTCCTCATTGGCCCTTGCCCATCCTGGGCCCCAGTTCCTCAGCATCTCCCAAGATGAAATCCCTGAGACACCGTATCAGACTCTCCTGAGGACCTCAGATTAGAAGGGAATCAACAGAAATAACCACTAAATGCATGTGGTCTGGGAGGGATCCTGGAACAGAAAATGAACATTAGCATAGAAAATCGTGCAATGCAAATACAAGCTGTCTTTTAGTTAACAGCATTGCAGTGTGTTAATTTTCTGAGTCTGATCATTACACAGTGGTTATGTTTGACGTCAGCTGGAGGCGAAGCTGGGTGAGGGGGGATATGGGAACTCTCTGTACCATTTTTACAGCTTTTCTGTACGTTTCAAGTGAACTCAAAATAAGTTTTTTTAAATCACCTTGGAAGTTTTTTGAATCGAAGTTCCTGGGCCCAGTGCAGACCAAGGGAATGAGAAACTCTAGGGGTGGGCTCCAAGTAGCTACATTTTTTTTTTAGACCGTATCTCCAAATGCAGTCATTCTCTGAGGTTGTGGTGATTGGGACTTCAGCAGATGGGCTTTGAAGGGACACAGTTTAGCCCCTAACAGTCTAACATACTGATTCCCTGTAAACCCTCTTGCCATTCTCCCAGGACACACGTGCTCTGCTCTGGACACAGTACCAGGGCAGTATCACCCGTGAACCACACAGGCTCTGCAGAAGGGCAGCAGCACAGAACCCCACTTCCACTCCCATTCCCTTCCCCTAGTTAGGGTTTGAGAGTGGCTGACAGATCCACCCTTGGGCCAGCCTAGCATTAGTGACCCAGGAAGGACCAGCCTTTGAGGCCAGGAGCACAGCAGAAGGCAGGACAGAATGGAGATAAGAAGGCTATAGGCACTTGGAGTCCAAGCCACGAGCCACTCACTCCACGTAGCTACCTTTTTAACAAGGATCCAAGGAGTCCTTCCTTTCCGTGAAGGCCGAAAACCACCTTTCGGGTACTCACCTATACGAATCAAGCAAGGCTGCAGGCACTAGCCCAGCATGGCCAATGGAACTTGCTTTTTTCTTTCTTTCTTTTCTTGTTTAGAGACAGGGTCTCACTCTGTCACCCAGGCTGGAGTGCAGTGGTGCAATCACAGCTCACTGCAGCCTTGACCTCCTGCGCTCAAGCGATCTTCCCACCTCAGCCTCCCGAGCAGCTGGGACTACAGGCAAGCACCACCATGCCTGGCTAATTTTGAACTTTCTATAAGGATGGAAATGTTCTATATTTGTGCTGTCCAATACAGCAGCCACCTGTGGCTACTAAGCACTGGAAATAGGGCTAATGTGACTGAGGAACTGCATCTTAAATTTTATTTAATTTTGGCGGGGCGCAGTGGCTCACACCTGTAATCCCAGCACTTTGGGAGGCCAAGGCAGGCAGATCACCTGAGGTTAGGAGTTTGAGACAAACCTGGCCAACATGGCAAAACCCTGTCTCTACCAAAAATTAAAAAAAATTAGCCAGGCGTGGTGGCAGGCCCTTATAATCCCAGCTACTTGGGAGGCTGAGGCACAAGAATCGCTCAAACCCAGGAGGCAGACGTTGCAGTAAGCCGAGATTGTGCCACTGCACTCCAGCCTGGATGTCAGCAATACTACATCTCAATAAATAAATAAAGAATAAAATATTTTATTTAATTTTAATTTTAAAAGTCACATATGGTCCATGGCAGGCAGATGGGCACATATCTTCAGCCCTCTCCCCTTTCATTCCATCCCATACTATTCACAAACCACAGGGTGACATTTTCCCCTCAACACCAGAACTCAAGAGGGTGACCTGTATCCAGGCAGACCACCAGGGGAGGGGAGGGGCTTGCAGGTACCTATTGCAATCAGCCTCCCTCCCCACCCACCAGCCACAAGTGACCCTGGATGGCAAAAAAGAGTCTTCCCCAAAAGCCAGCCCAAAATAAAATAGGGCACAAGATGGGCGCACTAGCTCACACCTGTAATCCTAGCACTTTGGGAGGCCAAGGAGGGAGGATCACTTGAGCCCAGGAGTTCAAGATCGGCCTGGACAATGTACTGAGACCCCCACCCCCATCTCAAAAAATTAAACAAATAGAATAAAACAAAACAGGGCACAGATGCATTGTAATTTGAGTCTCCAAAATCCAAACACCAAGGTCCTTTGGGGTCAGGTAGGAACATGTCTCCCCCTTGGTCCAGCCTTGTCTAAGCAGCCACAGTTTTCACAGGCCTGTGCTGGGCCACGGTTGCTCTGAAATCGGATTGGAATTTACATACAGAATGGAAATGCCCAAGAGAGGGCTGCTGAAGGCTGCATCAATAATAAATGTGAAGCCACAGACCGCTCTCAGAGGCGTCTTTCCCTTCAAAGCAGATACAGTGTCTAGGATCCTAGGCCCCTGAGAGACAGGGATACCCTCTTTTGTCATCAAGGGCAGGACTGGGGTGGGCCAGGGCCTGAGAGGGGTCACCAGGGCAGGCTTTGTTCCAGCCACGGCCCAGACCTCTGCCCTCCAGGGTGGGACGTAGAAGGCCTTCTTGTACCCTACCCATTGGCTAAATCTGGCCCCAGATTTGAGACCCAGATAATGAAAGCCCCTGGATGGCTTCCCCTGCCCTTGCGGGGGCAACTCCCGGATGGGGTTAATGAAGAGGTCAGAATGCAGCAGAGGCTGAAAGATGGGAGAACAGAGATTGCCCCAGGCTGTGACCCCTTGGTAGGAGCTGGGGCTCACCCCACTGGCCTGTCACCTGTATTGCAGAGCATTTGTGGGAGGACCCTCATGTGGGAGGACCCCCATCTGTTGTCAGCAAGCCTGCAGTCTAGAAGGGACAGTCTGAGAAGCATTGTCTTAGAGCAGAACCAAGACAAGGGTTCAGGGTCCTAAAGTTTTCCTGGGAGGTGATCCCAGGAAGCACTTTCAGGGGAATCACTGAAACAAGGGAGGTATTTTGGACTAAATGGTGTCCCTGTCAAAATGTATATATTGAAGCCCTAACCACCAATAAGACTGTATTTGGAGACAGGGCTTTTAAGAAGGTCATTAAAGTTCAATGAGGTTATAAGGGTAGGTCCCTAATCTCATAGGTCTGATGTCCTTATAATAAGAGGAAGAGACACCAGAATCTCTCTCTCTCTCTCCTTGAAAGCACAGAGGAGAGGCAATGGGAGGATGCAGCTAGCAGGTGGCCATCTGCAAGCTGGAAAGCGAGCCCTCACCAGGAACCAACCCTGATGGCACCTTAATCTGGACATCCAGCCTGCAGAACTGTGAGAAAATAAATTGCTGCTGCTCAACCACCCAATCTATGGCAGCTCTAGCCAAGTCATACAGGAGGGAAGGTGGCCAATAAAGTGTTGTTAAGCCAGTTACCCCAGTAGGCAATGAAGGTTTGCCTACTGCAGAACTCTCTGGAATGTGGCATAAGTGCTTCAGAGTTACCCATCCAAGAGGGCAGGCTCATGTATTTATCCACTAATTCCTGGAAGTCACTGAGGATGACTTCTAGGAGGCAATAATGCCCTAGATGTAGAACAGCTTCAGAGAAGGCCCTAGGGCAAGGTGATGTGGCTGCTGGCAGCTGGATATCAGGCCGGTGTGCACTGAGAAGGTAAGTCGCAGGGGATATGGGCAGGCACCAGTGAAATCTGCACCTGGCAGCCTAGCTGAGGTGGGAGCCTGGTGAAAAACACAATGCACACTCAGAGGGCCCAGCTGAAGGGAGCTGGG